>NC_054550.1:15803017-16048017 GCF_017654505.1 Polyodon spathula
GTACTTAGTCATAGCTCAGAGCCAGAACCTTTGCCATCATCACGCTTTGTGAAGCTATCCCACGATGACTCGGAAAAATTCAAAAGTTAGCTAGCATGATCAGTTAAAGGATACTTTTCAACCCCTCCTGATTCTCAAAGTGTCTGGTATTAGACTACCACACATGCGCACAATTCTTTTAAAAATATAATTATTTTTAGCTACTTTATGAAATAGTATGTCATTTTTTTCAACACTCACTAGTACAGTACTTGTTTTCCTTTCACTTGATGTTATGTCTTAATGTTACTGTAATGTTACATAATGTACAATGTTACTTTTTAATTAGTGTTATTTTACTTACTGTACTTAATGTTACTTACTATTTAATATTACTTACTTGTTAATGTTAGTGAAAATGGACATGAAGTACCATAAAAAAAAATGAATTGTTCCGACAAAGGACCATCTGTTGCCGTCCATACTGTATCTTACCGTACTTATAGGTTCAACATGTGTTGCTTTTAAAAAAAACAAAATTAAAAGTATATTTTGTTTCTAAATGTTTACCATTGTCTATCTTTTATTTCCTCATTTGTCATTTCTCAAATCATCATATCAGTCAGTCCTAACGACGACGTCCTGGGGTGTGACGTCTCAGTCCAATGGTGTGACATTTAAAATTGGTAAAAAAAATGTAATGAATAATGCTTTATTCAGTAAATTTGCACAACATCAGAGAAAACTCATTAGTACAAAGGTATTCAAATAATTTTATTTAAGGTAGAATTAGTTTTTGATTAAAAAAAGAAATGTTATGTGTCAGCTATGACTAAAATGTCCACCGTTACAGCACAAGCCTCGTTCAAAACACTTTCAAAAATAGAAAAAATTGTTTTAGCCATGGTAACAACAATGACAACAATGACATATATGTGTGTGTGTGTGTGTGTATATATATATATATATATATAGATATATATAAGATATATATATAATATATATATATATCTATATAGTATATTATTTCAAGAACAATCATTATATCCATCTATTTTAAAGAAAAAGTTGTCACACTATAGGACATTTGTAGGCCACATATTAGCTATATCCTGCAAAAAATGTCAAAATGAATTAGATCTAGTGTCGACAAATATATTTTCATAAATTTAGACTCTTTACAGTCTAATGGAAGATTAGTTTTGGTGCTTTTTTTTTTTCTTTCTTACACCCAATTTAAATAAAAATAAAAATACACGTTGTTTATTCACATGTAATTGAGCCTGCTTGCAATCTATAAAGTGAGCTTGCATTGCATCAGCACCAACTGCAGTGGACAAAGCTTTATTTAACAGTCACCGTTCCAAGCCACTACTAAAAATATTAATAATACTAATAATGATATGAACTTTCACTTGTCAAGTGACCCCAGAGATTGGTTATGCCTCCACGATGATACAAGTCACTTGTATAGTTTGCATGCACCTTTTTTTTGGTTGTTTGGGCATTTAACAAAAAAATCCTAAACAGCAGAGGGGTTTCCAGACATTACTTTCAACACAGCTTACGCACACTACAATGCTTCGCTGTCGAGACAATATATGAAGAAATTAAAGGTTTGCTTCTAGACAACACGAGCTGGAGCAGAGAGGGACGGATTGTGCTCACTTTTCAAAATTTAAATTATTAGTGTTAGCGTATATTTAGCATGTTTCAAACATTTTCTACCATAGCATTTCTCTTACACTTTCTTGTACACTAGGTATTCAGTACATATTTTACTGAAGCAATACAGCCTGGAGCTACGAGCCCACTGCTTTGGATACTATATACCCTGCTCCATACACTGCAGCTGCACCATGGAGAGTTGCTACGTAACGATTTGGTAACAGATTTTAATAACAACTTTTGTACTTGATAACATTAATTAAAAAAATCCAATTGATGTCTATGATTAATATATTTAATATGTTTTGTGACTAATGACTAATATATATATATATATATATATATATATATATATATATATATATATATATATATATATATATATAGTAGCGGTTTCAGGGGTTGTGTTATGGATGGACGTTATGTGCCTGCAAGGTTTCTTTGTTTTTTGGCTGCCAGGACCACGGACAGCAATGTGAAGTATTCCACAGAGGCAGGACCACGGACAGCTCAGTGGAAACTTCTAGACTGCAGCAGAACAGCCACACTTGTCTCCAGTTGTAATCAGAGCCAAACTGCAGACAGGTGATACTAATCAGTTGTTCTATTTAACCGCACCCTGGATTTCTTTCTTTGTCTTTTTTTGACCCTGGCAGGTGAAGGAGTAGGAGGTGTTTGCAGTGAGAACGTAGACTGTGGAGAAGGAGGTTTTACAGAGATAATTACAACAAAGATTGAACACTCAACGATTAACTAGGACTGGACTGGAGAACTCGAACGGCACTTGGACCCACCTTCTGTATGAAAAAGACCCTTGGTAACAAACCCTGGCTTGGAAAGACAACGCTTGAAGCACTGGCGGCGGATTATCTACTTTGTTTGTTTTTGATTTTTATTTTTCAAGAACGCTGTCAAAGCCTAAAAATAATAAACAGGTTTAAAACCTTTACTAGGACTTGTGTTGTGTGTCTTTATGTGTAAACCCCGCCTTACAAAGAACTCGCCCCAGAAAACGCTACAATATATATATATATATATATATATATATATATATATATATATATATATATATATATATATATATATATTGGTGGCTCTCAAAAGTATTCACCTCTTTGCAATGACACACCTAAATAAGCTCTGGTACAACCAATTGTTTTTAGAAGTCACATAACTAGTTGAATGTGTTCCACCTGAGTGCAATTAAGGTGTTTCACATGATTTCAGGTTAAATATACCTGTCTCTGGGAGGTCCCATAGTTGGTTAGTACATTTCCTAACAAAAACTACATTATGAAGACGAAGGAACATTCAAAGCAAATCCGGAATAAGGTTCTTCAAAAATATCAAGCAGGGGTAGGATATAAGAACCAAGATACAAGGCATTGAATATCCACTGGAGCACAGTAAAGTTCATTATTAAGAAATGGAGAGAATATGGCACAACTGTGAATCTGTCTAGAACAGGCCGTCCTCAAAAACTGAGTATCCAGGCAAGAAGGGCACTAGTCAGGGAGGCCACCAAGAGGCCTTTGGCAACTCTAAAGGAGTTATAGTCTTCCACGGCTGAGCTGGGAGACACTGTGCATACAGCAAAAATAGTCAGGGTGCTTCACAAAACTGGTCTTTATGGGCGAGTGGCAAAAAGAAAGCCATTGTTGAAAAAAACTCACATCAAATCTCGGCTACAGTTTGCCAGAAGGCTTGTGGGAGACTCTGAGACCAAGTGGAAGAAGATTCTATGGTATAATGAGACCAAAATAGAGCTTTTTGGCCTCAACGCTAAGCGCTGTGTTTGGCACAAGCCGAACACCGCACATCATCCTGAGAACACCATCCCTACCGTGAAGCATGGTGGTGGCAGCATCATGCTATGGAGATGCTTCTCTGCATTAGGGCCTGGAAAGCTTTCGAAGGTAGAGGGCAAAATGGATGCAACAAAGTACAGAGACATCCTGGAGGAAAACCTGTTGAAGTCTGCAAGAGACCTGGGACTTGGCAGAAGAGTCATCTTCCAGCAGGACAATGACCCCAAACATACAGCCAAAGCCACAGTGGAATAGTTTAAAAACAAAAAAGTCAACATCCTGGAGTGGCCCAGTCAAAGCCCGGACCTCAATCCAATTGAGAATATGTGGAAAGAGTTGAAAATGGCTGTTCACCAAAGTCCCCATCCAACTTGATGGAGCTTGAGCAATTTTGCAAAGAAGAATGGACAAAATTTGTAGTGTCCAGATGTACAAAGCTGGTAGAGACTTATTCAAATAGACTCATGGATGTAATTGCCTCCAATGGTGCCTCTACCAAATATAGACTCAAGGGGGTGAATACTTATGCAATCAGTTATTTTCTGTTTTGTATTTGTAATTAATTTAGAATAATTTGTAGATTTTATTTTTCACTTTGACTTTATTGACTTTTTTTGTGTTGATCAGTGGCAAAAACTCTTAATTAAATCCATTTTGATTCCATTGTAACACAATAAAATGTGAAAAAGTCCAAGGGGTTGAATACTTTTGAGAGCCACTCAACTGTGTGTGTGTGTGTGTATATATATATATATATATATATATATATATATATATATATATATATATATATATATATATATAAATATATATATAGTTACAATGTATTAACTAATTGCTTTATTAACATTTTTGGATATACTCGTACCTGATTGATTACACTATGTAACACAATTTTTGTTCCTGTGTAGTAAGTGTTATTTCCTAATTGCTTATGCCTCAAAAGTATAGAAAATGGCTATTATTCCCCACAAACTTTTTACCTAAAATTTACCTATTTCTAATGAGAAAACGGGCGAATTTGTGTCTTTTCGTTCATGAATCAGCCCCCAAATGTAGTCTCCCATTATGATCTCGTTATACTGTCCTTGGTAGCGGCGTTCAAAGTCCAGTATATCCTGGTGGAAGCGCTCGCCTTGCTCCTTCGAGTACGCTCCCACTTCTCCTTGAATTTATCAAGATGAGCATCAAGCATATGGACTTTGAGGGACATCCTACAGCCCATTGTGCCGTAGTTCTTCACCAGAGTTTCAACCAGCTCCAGATAGTTTTCAGCCATGATTGCCCAGGAAGCCCGAACCACTGTGACAAAGCTGTTCCAAGCTGCTTTCTCCTTACTAGTGAGCTTTTTGGGGAATTCATTGCACTCCAGGATCTTCTTTATCTGTGGCCCGACTAAGACACCGGCTTTGACCTTTGCCTCAGACAGCTTAGGGAAGAAGTCTTGAAGGTACTTGAAGGCTGCCGACTCCTTAGCTAGAGCTCTGACAAATTGTTTCATAAGGCCCAATTTGATGTGCAGTGGTGGCATCAGCACCTTCCGGGGGTCCACCAGTGGCTCCCACTTGACGTTGTTCCTCCCCACAGAGAACTTGGTCCGCTGTGGACAGTCCCGCCTGTGGTAGTGCGCCTTGGTGTCCCTGCTGTCCCAAAGGCAAAGATAGCAGGGAAACTTGGAAAAACCGCCTTGGAGTCCCATCAGGAATGCTACCATTTTGAAGTCTCCTATGACCTCCCAGCCGTACTCATCATACTTCAAGGCGTCTAGCAAGGTCCTGATGCTGTTGTAATCCTCTTTGAGGTGCACCGAGTGAGCCAGGGGAAGAGACGGGTACTTGTTACCATTATGGAGCAGCACGGCTTTGAGGCTCCTGGATGAGCTGTCAATGAAGAGGCTCCACTCATTCTGGTTACAGGCGATTCCGATTGCCTCGAACAGACTGGTCACATTGTGGCAGAAGCAGAGCCCATCTTGACGGGTGAAGAAACTGGAAAAAGGTTGGTGACGCTTCCTCTGATCTGCGACTTGCGCACTTTCATCCAACAAGTTCCATTGCTTGAGCCTAGATGCCAAAAGCTCAGCATTGGACTTGGTGAGACCAAGATCTCTAATCAAGTCGTTGAGGTCTTTTTGGTTGGGGCAGTGTGGGTTTCTCTCCTCAGCTCCACCTCTGAAATTGTCATCTGGATCTACAACGTCTTCCTCGCTCTCTGACTTGCTGCTCTCTTCTAAAAACGGCTGCTCTCTCTCTGGAGGAGTGGGTACGGGGAGCTCATGGCAGTGTGGCATCGGGGCGATGGATGAAGGAAGGTCCAGATACGTGATAGCAGGTGCATTCTTGCCAGTCCGACGTGAGGAAGGGTCCACCATGCAGAAGTAGCAGTTGCTTGAGTGGTCAGTGAGTTCCCGCCAAATTCTTGGGATAGCGAACTTCATGGATCTCTTTTCCCCTCTGTACCATCCTACAAAAATACATTTATTTCACCCATGACTAATGTGTAAGAGATTCTCGCAACATTTTTCATATATGATATATTTTTTCAATAACACTGAAAATTTTGAAATTAAAAACTTTTACAATTTAAAAATTTTTAACAAATTTTATAACATAAAATTCCGAGCAACAATTGTCCATCTTACCTTCCAGAGTTTTTTTGCAGTGCTCGCAGGTGAAATGAGGTGCCCAGGGTTTGTCTTGATCCCCGACAGGCATGCCGAAATATGCCTTGTAGGCCTCACACATCTTAGCAGATGCTTCCACGGAGTACTTTTTCGCTCTTGTCTTGATAAATTGGCCGCAGACATAGCAAAATGAGTCTGCCGGATGCTTGCAGCGTCTTGATGCCATCTCAGAAAAATGCAGATATGTATCCACTTAGGCAGCTGGAACTAAACTGAACTGGTGGGTTTAAGGCCCCTGTATTTATACTACTATTTATATTACTGGAAAGTTCTAGAAGTTACTTCAAGTTTACTCAGCACTGAATATTGAATATTATTATTATTATTATTATTATTATTATTATTATTATTATTATATTATTAGTCGTAGTAGTCGTATTTGTTCTCTCAAACCCCAAAGCAAATTTATAATCGTTAAAATCTTGATGCTTCTGAGAAGACAGTTAGGCTACCGTTATAGGTATTACAAAATGTTGTTATCTACACGGATTTATATGTTTCGAGGGGACTTTGGCATGTTACATAAGAACATAAGAAAGTTTACAAACGAGAGGAGGCCATTCGGCCCATCTTGCTCGTTTGGTTGTTAGTAGCTTATTGATCCCAAAATCTCATCAAGCAGCTTCTTGAAGGATCCCAGGGTGTCAGCTTCAACAACATTACTGGGGAGTTGATTCCAGACCCTCACAATTCTCTGTGTAAAAAAGTGTCTCCTATTTTCTGTTCTGAATGCCCCTTTTTCTAAACTCCATTTGTGACCCCTGGTCCTTGTTTCTTTTTTCAGGCTGAAAAAGTCCCTTGGGTCGACACTGTCAATACCTTTTAGAATTTTGAATGCTTGAATTAGGTCGCCACGTAGTCTTCTTTGTTCAAGACTGAACAGATTCAATTCTTTTAGCCTGTCTGCATATGACATGCCTTTTAAGCCCGGAATAATTCTGGTCGCTCTTCTTTGCACTCTTTCTAGAGCAGCAATATCTTTTTTATAGCGAGGTGACCAGAACTGAACACAATATTCAAGATGAGGTCTTACTAGTGCATTGTACAGTTTTAACATTACTTCCCTTGATTTAAATTCAACACTTTTCACAATGTATCCGAGCATCTTGTTAGCCTTTTTTATAGCTTCCCCACATTGCCTAGATGAAGACATTTCTGAGTCAACAAAAACTCCTAGATCTTTTTCATAGATTCCTTCTCCAATTTCAATATCTCCCATATGATATTTATAATGTACATTTTTATTTCCTGCGTGCAGTACCTTACACTTTTCTCTATTAAATGTCATTTGCCATGTGTCTGCCCAGTTCTGAATCTTGTCTAGATCATTTTGAATGACCTTTGCTGCTGCAACAGTGTTTGCCACTCCTCCTACTTTTGTGTCGTCTGCAAATTTAACAAGTTTGCTTACTATACCAGAATCTAAATCATTAATGTAGATTAGGAATAGCAGAGGACCTAATACTGATCCCTGTGGTACACCGCTGGTTACCACACTCCATTCTGAGGTTTTTCCTCTAATCAGTACTTTCTGTTTTCTACATGTTAACCACTCCCTAATCCATGTACATGTGTTTCCTTGAATCCCAACTGCGTTCAGTTTGAGAATTAATCTTTTGTGCGGGACTTTGTCAAAAGCTTTCTGGAAATCTAAATAAACCATGTCATATGCTTTGCAATTATCCATTATGGATGTTGCATCCTCAAAAAAATCAAGCAAGTTAGTTAGGCACGATCTCCCTTTCCTAAAACCATGTTGACTGTCTCCCAGTACCCTGTTACCATATAGGTAATTTTCCATTTTGGATCTTATTATAGTTTCCATAAGTTTGCATATAATAGAAGTCAGGCTTACTGGTCTGTAGTTACCTGGTTCAGTTTTGTTTCCCTTTTTGTGGATCGGTATTACGTTTGCAATTTTCCAGTCTGTCGGTACCACCCCTGTGTCAAGAGACTGCTGCATGATCTTGGTTAGCGGTTTGTAAATTACTTCTTTCATTTCTTTGAGTACTATTGGGAGGATCTCATCCGGCCCAGGGGATTTGTTTATTTTAAGAGCTCCTAGTCCCTTTAACACTTCTGCCTCAGTTATGCTAAAGTTATTTAAAACTGGATAGGAACTGGATGACATGTGGGGCATGTTGTCAGTATCTTCCTTTGTAAAAACTTGTGAAAAGTAATCATTTAACATATTTGCTATTTTTTTTTCTTCCTCTACGATTTTGCCATTTGTATCTCTTAAACATTTAATCTCCTCTTTGAATGTTCTCTTGCTGTTGTAATATTGGAAAAACATTTTGGAATTGGTTTTAGCTCCCTTAGCAATGTTCATTTCTATTTCTCTCTTGGCCTTTCTAACTTCCTTTTTGACTTGCGTTTGCAGTTCCGTGTACTCTTTCTGCGTACTTTCTTTTTGGTCCTTTTTTAATGCTCTGTAAAGTGCCTTTTTTCGCTGAATATTTTTTTTAATTGATTTATTAAACCATTTTGGCAATTTAGTTTTACATTTAGATTTGTCTACTTTAGGGATGTAATTGTTTTGCGCCTCTAGTACTACATTTTTGAAGAACAACCATCCTTCTTCTGTGGGTGTTTTCTCTATTTTACTCCAATCTACTTCTGTTAGTCTCTGTTTCATGCCTTCATAGTTTGCTTTTCTAAAATTGTAAACCTTAACTTTAGTCTTTACTTTTGGGGATTTAAAAAACACTTCAAATGAGACCATGTTATGGTCTGAGTTTGCCAGTGGTTCTCTGACCTCTGTTTTAGTTATTCTATCTTCGTTATTTGAAAAGACTAAATCAAGGCATGCCTCCCCTCTAGTGGGTGCCTTCACAAATTGTGTTAGGAAGCAGTCATTTGTCATTTCCACCATTTCTATTTCATCCTTCGCGCTACCCACCGGGTTTTCCCATTTTATTTGGGGGAAGTTGAAATCCCCCATTAGTATGGCTTCTCCTTTGCTACACACATTTCTAATGTCATTGTATAACAGATTATTGTGCTCACCGTCTGAATCTGGCGGTCTATAGCATGCTCCTATTATTATGCCTTTTGAATTTTTGTCTGTTATTCTGACCCATATTGATTCGGTTTTATTTTCTTTGTCCAGGTTTAACACCTGGGCTTCAAGACTGTTTCTTATGTATAGCGCTACCCCTCCTCCTCTTCTGTCCTGCCTGTCTTTCCTATACAGTGTATACCCACAAATATTATATTCGTCCCCATCACTCTCAGATAACCACGTTTCTGTAACACCTATCACATCATAGTTACCTGTTAGTGCAGTAGCTTCAAGTTCTAGAATTTTGTTTCTGATACTTCTAGCATTTAGATAAATACATTTAATGGTTGTCTTACCTGAGTTGTTGTTCTTGTTTTGATGCGGTCTCCCTTCTGTTTTTTTGTTGATTTCTCCCCCCTTCCTTTCTAGTTTAAATGCTTCCGAACCTGCTCGAGGATCTTTTCTCCGAGTAGACTAGTTCCCTTGTTATTTAAATGCAGTCCATCCCGTCTATACAGATAGTCCTCGTTGTAGAATGTGGTCCAATGATCAAGATAGGTGAAGCCTTCCCGTGTGCACCACGTCTTCAGCCATGCGTTTTGATTAATTATTTCCAGCTGTCCATATGGTCCTTTGCAAGGTGCCGGTAGTATACCAGAAAATACCACAGTTTTGGTTTTCTCTTTTAATTTCCTTCCTAGCTCTCTGAATTTGTTTTGCAGGGATTTTGGTCTGTCTCTTCCAATGTTGTTTGTACCGATGTGGACGACTACTACCGGGTCGTCTCCTGTTCGTTCTAGGAGCCTGTCCACGTTTTCAGTGATGTGCTTGACCGAGGCTCCCGGAAGGCAGCACACTGTTGTAGTAAGGGGGTCCAAACTGCGAACTGAACTTGCTGTGTTTCTCAATATGGAGTCCCCAACAATCATGACCTCCCTTCTTTTTGCTGTCTGGTCACCACTGTCAATGGGGTCCTGGATGTTGTTCCTTTCATTCTCTTGTTGTTGGTTCTGCTCATCACAATTCTGAAGTGACTCAAATTTGTTGGTTGTTTTGATTTCTGGTGGTTGTGTTTGACGAAGTTTCTTTTTTTCCCTGCTTCTGCCTACCTGAACCCAGCTGTTCTGACCTTCTATCTCCCTGGTGGCTTTCAGTCTGTTAGGGGTGATGCAGACTTCCATGAATTGTGGGTGTGCCAGTTCCTCAAGATCCTGTTGCTGTCTCACTTCCTCCAGCTCCATTTCTAGCATGCTTACTAGTTTATGCAAATCCTGGATCGCGCGGCACTTTAGGCACACTTGGTTTAGCTCCGCTGGGTTTTCTCGGATTTCCCACATCAAGCAGGTGTCACAGATTACAGGCTTGAAGACCATGTTGAGGTTTTTTTTTTTTGAAGTTTAGTTTCTTCTGCAGCCGTCAACCTGCTTTCAAACTGCTTCGAAACTGCTCTGTACTTTTCCACGCCTGTACTTCTCCCACTCGCTGTCGCTGGGAAGACTGCCTCGTTTAACTGCGTTGTTCTGCTGTGCTGTCGGCTCCTCCCCTCGCCCGTGTCTCAAAACGGCGCTGAATTTGAATCAGCAGCTCGGAGTTTCAGCTTGTTTGTTATCAGAAAAACACACGCGGCTGTTTGACTTTGAGCTGCTGCTGTGTTTCCCCAATGTCCTCTGTTTTCTGATTAAAGCAATTCAAGATGCAATTTCTCCTTTCTGCTTCGAAACTGCTCTGTACTTTTCCACGCCTGTACTTCTCCCACTCGCTGTCGCTTCCACTCGCTGTCGCTGGGAAGACTGACCCAGTATAGGCACAATAAAACGAGTGCTCCCTTGTACTGGAGGCTTGTTCTTACATGCCGAGAATTTGGGCTTCACGTAATGTTTCTGTGTAGGTGTACATGTTGAAATACTTTACGAGAGTAACCAAATGTTTAAAACTAAAAGTTAATATCTTTAAAGCTTTCAAAACATTCATGCATTGTGTATTAGTATTCTAGTTTGTTTACATTTGTTAAACTTGAGTTTGATCGAAGTTCAATGTAATGGAGCACTGTGCCTTTAAAAAATGATTAATTTGAAAAGAGGTAGTTGACGTCACAGTTGACGTGTGATTATGGCCATGGACTTTAAAAAGGGTATCGTCTGTAGTTGTAGCTTACTACAAAGATAAGAAATAAAAATGCATATATCTGGAAAAACAAAAACGTTACCATGAATGAAAGAGACACTGCTGCAAGCTAGCCTCTCCGTGAGTAGAAAAGTGTTTATTGTTTGTACGTATTAAAGAAATAATGCTTTTTGCTTTATGAAACATTTAACAGCAATCCGATGGTAGAATTTTTCTTGCGTTTTATTACAGCGAATGCTTTCACGTCCTTGTTCGCAATGTGTTAACTTTGATTTGGTTCAGCTCTAGGTTAAGGGCAGAGTAAATCTTTTCTACACATATCTGCCTCAATATTTATCTTGATGGTGCATATAAAAGCTGTTTAGATAATTCCACTTATGAAATAGGATAAATAGGTTATACAAGAGTCATAACTGGTTTAATTTAGTATATGTAGGGGTCTACCAAAATTGAGGGGTCACCGCGAAATTCACTTATTTTAAGGGCCAATGGATGCAAACAAGTACGGAGAGGCGAAAAAAAAACTAATTTAAATGAACTACTGCACAACGCAAGCGACGCAATCTACGTATCTTTCTTCTGTAGATAGCCCTTTTTATTCCTTCGCCAAAAAAAAAAAAAAAAACGTGCACAAATAACATTTACAAAAAAATTCAAAACGTTCTTTTTTACTATTCAAATTACAATGAAGTTTTAATCAGCCTATCAGTACGTCCTTACTGCTTTTCTGCGATCTGTAATGTGCAGCTGGGGGCGGGACAAAGTTGGTGCTACATTTAGGTTGCTAAAATCTAGTTTTCATCATTGGTGGTAAAATATTAGAAATGGACATTTCGGCTGATGATCGTTTCAAGATTTCCCAAAGAAACTAGACATGCAGATTGAGGTAATTGTTTAGCATATCTTAATGTGTCTGGCGGAAATACGATCGATTCCATTCAGAATCACACATTAAACGGCTACTACAGAGGCTGCTGAACAGAACGTAAAATAAACAGCTTTCAAAAACCAAACTGGAAAGTCAGCCCAGACGAGAAGTATTCATGTCTGCAAGTTAAATCAGTACTACTACACGATGTAGCACAGCCACCTCGCTTCAACCTGCTGCTTACTTTTTCGCAGTGGAATTTTAGACCCAAATAGCCACCTTCTCTAGGTTTTCACTCGGTACTAATACAATAAATTATTGGATGGGACAAATAACATGACAACTAACAAGCTGCATACATTGCCTTTATTAAAGTATGGCAGATGCCCTTGGGTAACCGAGTTTTGTGGCTGTTTCTAATCGATTTTCCCATCTGTATAATTTGATAAAAACTTTGCCTTAACTTCCATTCCAACCAATTAAGTGGATGCAGAAAAGTGCAGTCTCAATGTATGGGCAAGACAACTGCAAGGGGCTGCTGTATGCTTGACTTTAACAAATGACAGCACTCTGTTTTAATAAGGAAGCAAGTATCACTATTTTTAGGCTTTATAGTTTTCTGAAATACTGTCTACTTAGGTTTATTGAATGTTTAAACAGGTTTGCTAAATGTCCGCAAAATCCTAATTTTATTCCGCAATTTAAGTAGACCCCTAAGTATATGTAATACAACGATGAGTTAGCTGAACGACTGGGTTTCAGATCTTGCTGTTTCACATATAGTACAGCAGCAGACAGGAATAAATCCAATCACTATGATCCCAAATTCAATTGGATTTATGCAGACATGCAAATCATCTGATGATTCATTGCATAGGTGATTCCAAGCTTTTACTTCATGCACAAAACCACATTCATATAACCTACCAAATGATGCACATAAAAGGATGGCTTTTGTTCAATCAACCAACTGAAGGAAATAGTTCTATGTATGTAGAGACTAGAAGGTCCTGGATGTGCAAAGTTCAGGGGTGTTTAATACAGTTCAGTACATGAAACTCTGCACAGATCCATGACATACATTCTTGTAGTCAGCAGGTGCCAAGCACAACCACTTCCTATATTTTATATAGTCAAGAAACGTACAGGCCTGGAACTGGAGCTGATTCTCCTGTACATTTGATTGAACTGCAAGTGCTCTGTGCTGGGGTGGAGCCAGATAAACTACCTGAGATTGAGGACTGCATTTTTTTCTGTTTTCTAATGCAGCTTGGCGACATGTGCCCTCCTGCCCTCCTGAACGACAAAGAAAAAAATAACAAAGGAAACAGTGTGTTAATTTGCTAAGTCGGGTCCGTGTCGAATCTTCACTGCTTTATAGCAAATGCTATAGAGAGTTTATTGCCAGATTGAGTAGGCTTGAGTAGAGTATCCCCCCCTCCACTGCTGTACTCGGTATGTATTCAATGAACGTGTATTCACTTTATTGAAACACATTTTCAGTAACAAAAAACAATGCAGTGGCACAGTCACGTTTGATTACAAACAATGCAGCTTCCTGTATCATTGTACTATCCAGTCTGTGTGCGTACCTAATCACGAGAGATGTGATCAAAATGATGTGTAAAACGGGGTCATTAGTTTTTTTGTTCGTTCACCGGTGTGTGCAGTGCCAAACTATGGTTATGGTTACCGTCGACAGGGAATAAGTAAATGATTAGGCAAGAACACCACGCATGATAAATCAAAAACAGATTTTATTGGCCGTACACGTCATTGCACTTGATCAAGTGCAGTATTACATGTAGTCAGTTTGGTCCGAAATTATTCTTAGAAGCAGATTGCTTGATTCTTAAAAGCAGAGTATTTTACACTGGTTAGCATTGGAATTTGGTCCCAGTGGTTTTGATCACTATATGCGGTTGATTCTTATATCGGTGATTCTTATAAACGGACTGCACTATACTATTTCATGAACTAAATGCATCAGATATGTTTTTTTTTCCTTATTATTGATAATAATTAAATGAGTAACTATTATTTTATGTATAAATATTTATTTTGATAAAATAAGTCAAGGTTAGTGTCCATTATTGCTTATAAAGACCCTGAGGATAAATGTGTATTATGTCATCGCAATCACTCCAGTGAAACAAGGTCTTGTAATTTGCTCAAACATCAACAATTTTTCAACAAATCAGGAAGTAATGTAAGGTCCCTCGGGTCATAGAATATTCTGCCCTCGCAAAAGAGACTTTCACCGTTGCTAACAAGGATTCTTCTTTACAGGAAATAGGAATTTAAGCAAACAACAGACCTTATTAGTAAACAGTGCCATCTAGTGGCCAAATGGAATTGATTTAACAAATGAACTCAAACCAACTAAAGGGGCCAGAACACTCCCCGTCTGGTATCTGTAAAGATGCCAACATTAACACTAGAACTTAAAGTTACTTATCATTCTCTGGAGAGAGCAGTAGGATAGTCTCTGAAACTGGACGCAGAAAGGTCTTGCATGACCCCTGTCTTGCTGTCTTGACTTCAACCTTTCTTACTTTCCCATCTCTGCCAGGAAAGGTCTTCACAACGATGCCCATGGGCCAGTCGTTCCTTTTCACTTGACTGTCTCTCAGCATCACAATGTCTCCCTCCTTAAGGTTGGGTTTCTCTTTCTGCCACTTCCTACGGCTCTGCAGGGTAGGAAGATACTCCTTTCTCCAGCGGTGCCAGAAGGTGTTGGCAAAGCTTTGAACTTGCCTCCACTGCCGGCTGAAGAGGTCTTTCTCATTGAATTCACCCTGGGGAGGAGGAACTACAGCAACCTTTTGGGTGAGGAGTGTCGCTGGCGTCAAGATGAGGGGGGAGTCTAGTAGTCAGGACTTCGTGAGTAAGCCTGGATGGACCCACCTTCAGCAGCATGGAATCCAGGATGCGCCTCGTAATGCCAATCATTCTCTTCCAGCTGCCTCCCATATGAGATGAGTGTGGTGGGTTGAAGACCCAAGTACACCCTTTGTCACTCAGGTACTCTTGGACCTCCTTGTCATTCTGAACGGCCTCCATCTTCAGCTCTCTGCAGGCCCGATAAAGTTTGTACCACAGTCGGACCTGATTTGTTTGGCTGGTCCTCTGATGGAAAGGAACCTTCGCAGAGCATTTATGAAACTTGAGGAATCCATCGACTCAATGCCTTCAATGTATACGGCCCTAGTGCTCATACATGTGAACAGTACAGCCCAGCGCTTACTGCTTGCTAGTCCACCCCTGGTGCGACGTGCTGTAACCATCCATGGCCCAACTATATCTAACCCAACAAAAGAGAAGGGAGGTTCAGCGCTGAGGCTATCCACAGGTAAGTCAGACATCTTCTGAGTCTCTATCCTCCTACGTAGTCTTCGGCAGATGACACATTGATAGAGTATGCTGCTGACGCGCCGTTTTCCACCGATGACCCACAGACCAGCTGCCCTCAAGAAACCCTCAGTGAAGTGGTGCCCTTGATGGTGGACCTGCTTGTGGTGGTGACAGATGAGTAGAGTCGCGATGTGGCTCCGTCCAAGCAGGATGAGAGGGTTGATTTCATCTTTACCTAGGCTTGCTTGGGACAGGCATCCTCCAATCCTCAGTAGGCCTGAATCATCAATGTAGGGGCACAGACTGAAGAGTGGGCTCTGCTTAGGAATGGCTTTACCTTCTCTGATGCATTCCAATTCCTCTTGAAAGGTGTCGTGTTGCAGACTGCGGATTATGATATTCTTGGCTTGATCCAGGTCTTTGGTGGAGCAAGGTTTTTTGCAGATGTGCCATCCTTTGCAGCTGCTGCCTACCTTCAAGGAGTGAACAACATGCACAAGCCTTGCTGTTGTGTGTGTCAGTGCTTGCCAGCTTGAGAACCTCTCGAAGCACTTGGGGTCTAACTTGTTGCTGGAGACATTGGTGGCGTGACAAGCAACTTGGGGCGGATCTCATAGTCAAATCCGGGATCAACCAAGTCGAAAGATGTGTGAAGGGTTTCTGGCTCTGCTGACCTGAACAAGAAAGCTGGTCCAGTCAACCATGTGCTATGAGTCAAGCTGCCTGCTGGGACTGATCTAGAGGCATGATCAGCAGGGTTCTGGTCAGTAGGGACGTGCTTCCACTGCTGTGGGCTGGTAGATCTCCTGATACGTTGCACCCTGTTATTCACATATATGTAGAATCGTCTGGTGTCATTGTGAATGTAACCAAGGACCACTTTACTATCAGAGTAGAATGTGACAACATCGAGTTGGATGTCAATCTCATCGACGATTGCTTCTGCTATTTCCACAGCTAGAACAGCAGCGCACAACTCGAACATGAACTCAATGAAGTGGTCCTTCCTCTCTGGACGTTTCTTGAACGTGCGTGTGAGCGAGACGAGGCGATTGCTGGCCTGGTTGCGGTTTTTGGGGAGATGTTGCTGTGGGCTACGGAAAGGGAGCGGAGCAGCCCAGCTGTTTGATGCATCCTGATGGAACTCTTTCTCCATCATCTTCAAGAGGGCGAGATCCTCCATTGAGGGAGCTGGTTTGTCATCATCCTTAGTGTAGCAGAAGACAGATTCGCCCATGAGGCTTGCCGCGTCGGCTGGCGTGCATATCTGCTTCAGGGACATGGTGCCAGAACTTTGAGGCTGGTGTGTGTGGCTGAAGTTCTCCTTAACATGGAAGCTGCTGAGACAGGGACTCATGAAGCTGGATCGTCCGTTCTCCAGAATGTTTGTCTTGAAGGCATTAACTGGTGAAGGCTTGTGTGCCCCTGTGAGACAGACATCTCCCACTATCACCCAGCCGAGGGCTAGGTACTGTGCGAAGGGAGCGTGCAGGGGCCCATTGCGCTGCTCTAGCACCTTATGCACCTGGATGATGTCTCTCCCTAGAAGTAGCAGTATCTCTGCTTGGGGGTTCAGAGGAGGTATCTTGGTGTCTAAGAACTTGAGGTGAGGGTGGTACCTTGTTACATCTGGTGTAGGGATTTTGGCCCTATTGTCTGGGAGCTCGTTGCACTCGATGAGCGTGGGAAGAGGTAAACGGATCTTTTCATCAGCTGATTCCACAATGAAGCCTCTTGCTCGCTGGCCTACAGTCTCTGAGATACCTGAGCACGTCTTGAGGGTGTAGGGTGAGGCGTCATTGGCTACTTTGAATATATTGAAGAAGGCTGACCTAGACAAAGACTTGTTACTTTGGTCATCCAGAATGGCGTATGTTCTCATCTTCTTCTCAGGATGACCTTCTGGGTAAATGTTAACAAGACAGATCTTGGAGCAAGACTTCCCCGGGGGACTGTCTCCACAGACCTCAGTACAGGTGGACGTGACAACTGGAGAGGAGGGAGACTTGTCTTCCTCCCCACCATGCTGTGTGGAGGAGCTGACGGCATCTTTGTGAGACCAAGGGGCAGGACCGGCGTGAAGATCTGCAATATGCTTGTCGCTTTCACACTCAGAGCACTGGATGACAGCTTTACAGTTCTTCGCCTGGTGTGCTGTTGAGGAGACACACCTAAAGCATATAGAGTTCTCTCTAAGGTAGTTTTTTCTCTCCTCTAGGGGTTTCTCCCTAAAGCCTCTACACTTTCGCAGGGGGTGCGGCTTTTTGTGGATAGGGCATTGTTTGTTAGGGTCATCTTTCTGGGTGGCGTTGTCCACTTCTGTCTTGTGCACTGTGATAGGGGCTCTCGCCGTTCTCGTTGAGAATTTCTCTCCTTTAGGCGGCACTGCGCTGGAAGTGGATGTGATGAAGCTTGGGTCGTTCCTCATTTTTGCTTCTGCACAAATTAAACCGGAGAAGAACGAGAAGGGTGGGAAGCTGACACCATGCACCTGTTTGTATCTGGTCCCCTTTGACATCCACTTCTCCTGCATGCTGAAGGGGAGCTTTTCCAGAATAGGCTTGATGCCTCTTGCAGTGTCCAGGTAGGACAGGCCGGATAAGTAACCTTCAGCTTTGGCTGCCTCCAACTCGAGGACAAGGTCACCCAGCTCTCTCAGACATTTGGGGTCTTTATTGGAGATCTTCGGGAAGCATTCAAGCTTGTTGAAGAGGGCTGTCTCCATAGCTTCAGCAGACCCATAGCACTCCTCTAGCCGTTGCCAGACCACACTGAGTGCTCCAGCAGGATGATTGACATGGACGGACCTCATTCTTCTCACATGCTCAGCTGATTCTGGCCCAAGCCACTTGATTAGTAGGTCGAGTTCCTCACTGGGCTTTAGGTTGAGGCCTTCAGCGGCATTGGAGAATGCTGACTTCCAAGCCCAGTAGTTCTTTGGCTTGTCGTTGAACTTGGTGAGTCCAGCTGTGAGGAGGTTGCGGCGTGCTAGGAACTTCGCCAGATCTGCAACATTGGCACGATCAGAATGGGTCCCACTAGACTCATGACGTTCTACACCAGGTGGCTGGCCGTCATCATCTGCGTAGCACCTGGGAGACTGTGAGGTGTGGAGCCTGTAGGTGGGGTTAGGCACGTTCACCACATGCTGTCTGATAAGATGAGTCGTTGGGTGTCTTGAGGTGGCTGGCACTCCAGTATGAGTGGGGGCGCGAGAGAGAGGATGTAGTCGTGGTTGCAGGTGATCTACTGGGGGAGGCGATTCAACCTTGACATCTGGCTGTGAGACTTCTTGCATGCTGACGGCTGATGGTAGTTCACGTAGGCTTGCTGGTCTTGTACATACTTCTCAGCCCTCTCGAGAGAATGGTAGGATGAGCCTTGTTTGTTGTCGTCAACCCCAGACAGCTGTGCCACATCAGCTGCATCCATCGCTGTCTTAAATACATTAGCCTCAGCTAAGGCAGCCTCCGCCTCTTTCTCCCGCTGAAGAGCCTCTAATGTGGCTTCCAGGCGGGTCTCCTCCACTTTAAGCTAGGCCTTCTTCACTTTCCCTTCTATTTCTCTCTGTGTATATGATGCTCTTGCTAGTGCTGCTTCAGCCTTGGCGCACGCTTCTAATGCAGCCAAGCTTGCTGCAGATTTGCTGGAGCGTCTTGATGACTTTAGATGAACGTGAGCACTCTGACCTGGTTGCAAGGCTCATATGTTCTGAAGCTGACATCTTGCATTGGATGTGTACAGAGGAGTAGAGCAGACTGGATATCTTGTCCACCGGAGGTTGCAATTACCGTTGAGAATGTCTTTTTACTATTCTGCCCTCGCAAAAGAGTCCCTTTCTTAAGCTTAACAGATAGATAAACCCTTTCCAGTAACTGTAGTATTGAATTATGCTTTATTGCCACCAGTTTGTAAGTATAGTGTTACGAACTGAGTAAAACTGAAATAAAATACAGAAAACAACCGTAAGTATGGGTATGCTGAATACTATGCTTAATTCTCACTAATAGCACAGCATGTATTTTTAGGTATGGTATAATATTATCATAAACTCAGAAATATGCTGCCGTACGCAAAATAATTCCCCAAACATGGCAAGATCAATTACATAGAATAGATATCTCCGACCATGCAACTATCAAGAAAATACATAAATCTATCACGCAAACGATCATCCATATAAAATATCATCATGAATTGAAAGGTGAGTATGTTATTATTGATTTTACTTACAGACAATGCTTCTATAAATAATTGCAAGGATGGAGTTCGATGATATCTGCAGCTCCACAGAGCGACTTTCACCATTGCTAACTAGGATTCTTCTTTACAGGAAATAGGAACTTACAAACAACAGACCTTATCAGTAAACAGCGCTGAGTAAAGTAGGGTATATTTAATAGGTACTTAACTTTCCACTCACCTCATAAAGGTGAGTATGTATGTTATTATTGATTTTACTTACAGACAATGCTTCTATAAATAATTGCAAGGATGGAGTTCGATGATATCTGCAGCTCCACAGAGCGACTTTCACCATTGCTAACTAGGATTCTTCTTTACAGGAAATAGGAACTTACAAACAAACACATCCTATTTTGGTGGCCAAATGGAATTGACTTAAAAAATGAACTCAAACCAACTAAAGGGGCCAGAACATAGAATAACACATTTTTATACATATCTCTATGCAAAATACATATATATATATATATATATATATATATATATATATATATATATATATATATATATATATATATATATATATATACACACACATACATGTTAAACTGAAATTTCGTCTTTATAAAAAACAAAAAAAAAAGCAAAAAGTTTGTATGGTTTCTGAAGTACTTTATAATGTTCCCCAGAGTGTTCTGAAAAAAAGACACCATTTGCAAGTTGCTACTGTAAAAAAAAAAAAAAAAAAAAAAAAAAAAAAAAAAAAAGTGAAGTTTTACAGGAAGAGAGTCAACTACAGCCAAAAAGTACCTGGTCCTGGGGGAGCATCCCACTGAAAAATGCTTTGTCCTGAAAGGGTTAACATGTCTTTTTGGACTTTATAATGACTACCTATGCTTAACCATAGTTTCAATATGCTTTATTACACTTTACCATGCTTTTACTGTAGCATGATGTATCCTAGACCCCATTTTGTTTTTCTGATCTTAACTTGAAAAGTCAGATACCTGTAATTGAATATTCTGATATGGGTAACGTGCAAGAATTCAGTAAGTAAAATTGAGAGCCTACCAATCTGTCATGTATAAAACACTTGAAGGCAACTGGCTACATGTTTCCTGCTTGCAAGGGACCAAATGCTAAATCACAGTGCAGTGGCCACCTTTGCTTGTTCAGCACAGTGGTGCTTAAATGTTTAAAAACAGATTCAAACTCTTAAGCAACTTGTAAAGGGGTTTTTGATGGCCATATTTTATTTGTATAACAAGGGGAAAGAAAATCAGTTATGAGTTTTACCCTAAAGCAACAGCTTGCACATGTAATTCAGAGTTTCCATTCACTTAGTTTAGTAAACTGTAATGTACAATAAGTATGTTTCTATATGGGCTGTGAACGCTTGGCCTCCCCCTTCTGGCCACAAGATACTCGGGCTCCCCCATTCTGTCAGCTGGACACTCGGCCTCCTCCCTTCTGGGCGCTGGACAATCAACTGGATTTCAGGCCAGCCTGATGAAGTCCAAGAGGATATCCAGGTGGCTGTCCCCCACCAGATGTCTCCCCGCTGATCTCAGCCACAGAGGGGTGCTGGCGTCCCTCAGCCACCTCTCATACTTCTCCATTTTCTTCTCTCAAAATAAAAAAAAAATGTGTACCTGCTCTGGGCTGGGTCAATTGAGGCACTATAATCCTATGCTGGACACACTATGTGACAGGGCGGCTTTGTAGTGACGTACCCAAATCAGGAGGTTGACACAGGACTGCGGGCTGACACGCGTATTATTGAAAATAATAATTAAAAAAATCCTGTTCACAGAGCCAAAATAAAAGTTTAAACAAACACTCAAGCACAAGACACCCAAAAACAAGCACAGAGTAACATTTTTTTTTTTATTTTCTTTTACTTTTGTTTTACTTTCCTTGTGGCAAAGTGGTTAATAGTGTGCAGATGCAGATGATCAAAGAACAGACAGACAATTGTAAACTATGTGCAAAATATTTGTTTTATTCCTTATGTCTAGTGCCTGACAGCGAAACAAACAGTAAATAATAATTCTGGTAAGTAATACAGCAGTGTGTATTACGTATATTTATAATCCCTGTGCTGATCCTGAAATAATAGTCCTGTTATTATATCCCCACATTAAACACAAAACACATACACAAGTCCGTTTAGTGTGTGAATTAGTGGTTTATAAACACAGACCATTGCTAACAGAACCAAACAAAATGCTCACGAATATTCTTAAAACAAAGGATTATTTTAGTAGTGGCTACTGCATCTCTCATGGTCCTTCAGGTTCAATTTCACAAACCAAGCGAAGGAACTGATTACGAGTATCTGTCCCCCTTATATGCTGTCACGCATGACACCTTGGTAAACAAATGCAGCTGCCTTTACAATCGATGGCTGCTACATTGTTTCCCTTCCAGGTCAATACGTTCTTGCAATGGTGTTGCCTTTTTCCAGACTGAGCAACTTCCCGACCCGGCCAGCCTGTCAAAAAAAAAAAAAACCCTCTGTCCTCACTTAGTACCCTCACAGGTCGAGATAGAGATTTTCAACCAAAGTTCATTGTGTTACTGTCACACTCCTCCTCACGTTATTTATCCTTCCAAACACCCACCCTGAACATAGAAAAACACACACTTATATACATGTGGCCACCTCCGAATTAACAATAAGTTAATCAATCCGGAGATGGACATATTCTGCACATGTTTACAGGGATGGGGCTCTAATCCCATCCACGCTGCCAAACAATAACAAAACATTGTATTTTTTTAATAAGCCCACAATTTATTTTAAAATCATACCACTACAACAATACATCAATAAACCACCATACATTTATTTTAAAATACATCCATGTTTTCAACCCCACACAATCCACAATATTTCTCAGCAGGGCTTTGCCCTGTCACACCAATCACAAAGCTCTTCTTCACTGCTATAAGTCAGGTCATGTTTGTAGATATGGGTGACAATAAAGTTTCGTGACGTTTCACATGTATCCCACATGCATTATTAAATGTCTTTTCAGACAGAAGTTTGTATTTTGGAATATTTTGCCTCTGTCTCAGCGTTATGTGAAAGATATTGTTTGGCTGTTGTCTGAGCAACAAACCTAACTTCCTGTTGCTGTTACCTGTTTGATGCTGACAATGAAGGCATTGCCCACGAGTGTATGTGGCAAACGTGAGCCATCTCAGGGACCGCTACACAGACCAAAAACAGACCAAAGCCATCGCAGAGCTCTCTTTAGAGCAGGCCACCTTTAGGATGGCTGGACCTGAGCCAGCTGCATTTACACTACAAGAGTGGGCACAAAAATTACTATTGTAAACCTGGTGTGTGTGTGTGTGTGTGTGTGTGTGTGTGTGTCACTCTTTCTCTCAACACCTGTTTTCTGTTTTTTTTTCTGATGCATTAATTTGCCCTAAGAAACCTGATTTCCTTGTTCCTTATCCCAAACAGCTGAAAAACACAACAGGTTGATTCACTTCTTAAAGCCTGTTCACATTAACAATGTTGTTCTTTCTGCATACATATTCAAAGCTGACTGCACATAAATACATGCTAAAAATATCAACTGCTTGAAATGTGTCACTCATATCTGTCTGCAATCTGTGAAGTGCTGTCAGACTGACAAGCTGGGTGTCCGTGTTACACACCCCATACACTTAGAACATGAAACTAAAGATGACATGTTTTATACTTCTGTTTCATGGTTCAGTCTACAAGCACTATGAGGATATCTTTATCTGAAACAAAACCACATTGGAAATGTAAAAAAACGTCAAGTTATCAAAAGTGCCCAGCCATTTAAAGTAGAGAGATGAAAAACACAAGCCAAGTTTCAATAAACCATTGGGGCAACCTTGCCCAGCACAAAGTAAATACTTGTGTTTTTGATATCTCTACTTAAATGGCTGGGCACTTTTGATAACTTGGCATCTTTTTACATTTCCAATGTGGTTTTTCATGCTTTTGATCCGAATTTATTGTGCCCGAAAAACACAAGCCAAGTTAGTAGAAACATTCTGGGGCAACCTTGGCCTCCACCAATTTGACAGTAGTGCCTGTTTACTTGGTGCTGGGCAAGGTTGCCCCAATTGTTTCTTCTAACTTAGCGTGTGTTTTTGACAATGAAAATGCAAAAGTCTTAAGGTTTACATCAATAGCTCATTGGGCACATACATAATTTTATTTGCATTATAAATAGTGAGCAGATAGGATTGTTGATTGTTTGAGTAGTATTGTTCCTTGGTATAAAAATGTTTTGCCCACAGTTTAGTGATGTTTTATATATTTCTTCACCATGCCAATCCGTTCTTTATAACATCATCTTCACAAAGCTTTCACTACACTAGGCTCTTACTATGAGGAGGTTTTTCAAATTTTAAATCCAATGTGAAGATACTTCTATTTATCAATATCATTACGATGCTGTGTCTTGAATTTTAAAAGGAAAAGAGCTTGTGCTGAGTGTTTTCAGTGCTTTAGTTTGTTTCAAGTGCCCTGGATTCCCCATTATGGTAGCATTATTAGCTTTACCTGTTCTTTTGTTTTTGCATACATTTTCAGAACATTAAACTTCAATTTGTTAAAATGTTAAAAGGAAAACCAGTAAACACA
Organism: Polyodon spathula; assembly: GCF_017654505.1. NCBI lineage: Eukaryota > Metazoa > Chordata > Actinopteri > Acipenseriformes > Polyodontidae > Polyodon > Polyodon spathula. Next base: position 15,827,327 of record NC_054550.1, read on the forward strand.
ACTGTACACAGGAATGGCCTTTACTTTCATAAATGCATTTTGTAGCTGGTTTGAATTATCTACTGCTTTTAAATAATTGCCATGGTATAAATGTATTCATTGGTGTGGTATTGTTGGAAGCTGTGGAATGAACTGTTATGTATCTAGACGGTAATGATTTAAACAAGTGTTTTTAATTGTTTTACTTTAAATTGAAATTAACTGTGTGGTTTAATGAGTCTCACAAATAGAATCAGTTCATTTAAGATGGAGATTCATTTTATACTTTTACAATACTCAGGGAAGAAATAGGCTATTTTTTTTTTGTTTGTTTCTGATGACAGAGTGACAGGTCACATCCAGAGATACTTGAAGATTAATATTTTCCTTTTTTTTGGTATAACTGAGCACATGAATCCTTGAGATGTGTTCTCTATAATCGAAAACAGGTGCATCATCTTGTTGCAAATCAGTGCAAGACAGCTTGTTGTGACTGACTTTTTATTTGTGCTGAGAGCATGATCGTTTGCCAGGTCTTTCCATATTCAAGGCTTCACACATGATCAGAATAGTCTGAATGCCTTGTAGACATGTCAAGTGAGTGTAGTCCCAGTTTCCTATGGTTGACACGGTTTTGGCAGGTGTTTCTTTGTTTCCAATGCCTGTAGAACAGCCAATTATACCACAGGGAAAACCAAGGCATAGGGAGGTTAATTGATTTGCCTCTAAGGTCAACCAGTAACTGACCTGGGATATTCTGGTGTTGAAGGGCCACAATTACAAAATGTTTTAAGATGTGCCTTCTCTTAGGATAAGTTACGCGCTATTCAAAGCCTTATTCATCAACCTAGATCAGATGCACCTTAACACTAGGACCGCCGCGTTTATACTCATACCAAAAAACGCTGCCGGCAGTCATTATGCCGGTTACAATTTAAACAACATCAATATTAAAATGAAAGACAAACTAACGGATTCAACTCAAAAGTTTTATTCAAGCACGTCATATCAAACATCTGCGCAGCTGAAACACCGTATTTAAATGAACAATTAAACATAAAATGGTTTATTTTCTAATTTATCACATATAAAGCACTACTTTAAAAACTATAATAAAATAAACATTTCCAAAGAGACTAGTGTGTAATCAGGGATATGTACATATAAAACATTAGGTTACTTACCCTAATTCTGTGTCACAAAGACGGCTGCAATGGGTGACATCAGACCAGAAACAGGAAATAAACGACAGAGAGAGGTGGAGTTTGGTGGAGCTGAGCGAATGGTTTCGCTCAGCATTTAATAAATGAACAGACAGTCAGAATAAACGGTTGTAACAAACACAAAAACACAGGACACAGCACATTCGCCAAAACATAAGAGATAAACAAAACGGACTAACAGACACGGTGAGCAGATATTTTAACTTTACATTATTATTTTATTATTACCCCCGTCTCCAATCCTGTTCTCCACTCACCGAACACCCAACCCCAAGTTGGTGAAAACATGCAGCTTTTATGCAGTGATACCGTGACTCGATTGCTAATCAATCATTCAATTGGAGTCGAGGTACAACTGCATGTGAATTAATAAAGTGCAATTTCCCATGCTCACATATTATTACCGAGGAGCCCCCCTCGACAGCAGGTCTGCTGCCTGGTTCGAAACCACTGGCAGGTGGACTGCCCTGAGGGACAGAAAAAGCGGTTGTGCCCAGGTGAGCAACTGGAACACCGATTTGTCCAACCCGGTGACCGTAGCCCCCCCCCCCCCCCACAGGTGATTGACATATGCCATGACAGTGGTATTGTCCATGTGCACTAGTACATGCCTGCCCTGCAGCACTGATTGAAAATGGTGCAGGGCCAGGTACACTGCCCTCAGTTCCAAAGCATTGATGTGGGCAGACTGCAGACTGCCTGGTGAGGTCTCTGCCAGGTACTGCCCACCGCTGCCGAGGGTTGGTTGCCGGGGTACTGCCTGCTTGGCCCAGGTGGAGCAGCCACTGGGACAGTGCACACAATGATCTGTGGAGTAGCAGCTCTGGGTCTCCGTCACTGTTGCCCCTGGTGCTGCGTATGTGTGGGTTGCGGAAGCTGCTTTGACAACTCCCTCGCACAGTGAGACCATTGCAGCATTCTACAGCTGGTCTGAAGGCGTAGCCAGGGGAGATGGGTGTGTTGAGCAGGGACGCTATGTCTGTTTCCGGGACCCTGGCCTGGGAGAGCCAAAGCTGGCATCTTGCAAACACAAGGGCTCCCAGATTACGTCCGATAGCTTGGTCACCGTGCTGAGCGATGTGGAACAGGTTGTCATTCACCAGCCTCAGCTCATTAATAGTATGATGAGAAGACTGGTTAGATAGGTCCCACAGCAGCTGCAATTGGTACACAGTCAGCAGACCAGCGGTGTTTGCTAGTCTCACTGCCAGTGCCCCCACACTGTATGCCCTTTTTAAGTGTGTCTCAGTGACCGTACACTGTTTATTTGGGCAGGAGAAGTCATGGGACAGCGTTGAAATAGTTGTAATGCTGGAGCCCAGTTTCTCCGCACCCTAGAGGGCATGCAATGCTTCCATCCGTCTGGAGGAAGTGGGCGCAGATGCTGAACAAAATACAAGAGGACCAGGAGGGGTTTATAGCACTGTGTAGTCGACACCGAGGTTTCAAAAACCGATCGGCGGACCTGGGTCTCCTCGGTCCAAGGGATCTGGACCCGGGCAGCAGCTCTGCTCACAAGGGGCGCTAGCTCTTCTGCCAGTGGACCACTAAGAGCCATATTGGTCTCAGATGGGGAGCCCTCTAAACAGGAGGGATCCTCCGTTCACCCTTCGAATTCGTCTTCCTCCATGGAGGGGGCCAGGGACACCATATTGTCCTGCTCCTCCTCAATCAACTGAGACTGTGGGAGAGCAGGGACTAGTGCTGGAGCTGAGCGGGTCTCCAGTACCCCAAAAGCCAGAGTGGGTGCAGGGGGAGCTGACAAGACGCTCCAATAACTGCTGATTTGCAATCGTGCTTGCTAACTGCATCATTTGTGCCCATAGAGCTGACAAATCTGCACTGGACAAGTGCCTGCGCTTCTCCGCTTTCTTGGTCTTGTGCTCCAGAGAGCGAGACACAGACCAATCACTGCGGCTTGCAGACGGCTCATGCGAGGGGCTGCTCGAGAGTGTCAACAAAGGCTGCGGAGAGCCATAGGAGGTGGAATGACCTTCAGCACAGTCTCTTAGCCTGGACCTCTTTTGAAATCTAGCGCACATGGCATAAAAGGTGAGATCTGCCAGCACTCTCCAGGCATGATCAGCAGTCAGGCATTGGACGCACAAATTATGGCCATCCTCTGAGGGGAGGCTGGCCCCACATCTCACACAATTTGTGGAACAGCATTGTATGGATAAAGTGCTGGGAGCTCTGCACGGGAGTGCTGTGCACTTGTACTGAGCACAGGGTAAGGCACTGGTGCTGTGCACGGGAGTGCTAAGTACTGAGGTGTGCCGGGCACAGGGACCCTGAGAAAGTGCACGGGGATGCACAGGAGTGTTATGTGTACCGGGGGCTATGCACTGGGTTAATCCAGATGAATGCATGGGGCACTGAGCACGGGGCACGGAGGGTGCTATGCACAGCAGTACAATGCACGGGGTGTTGAATGTACTGGGGCTGTGCATGGGAGCACGGGGCACGGAGCACAGAGTACCAATGGATGAGGAAAGTGGACGAGGCTGGACACAGCAGCTGCTGCATCTCAACCGCCAAAACCACACAGCCATGTGATTTAGATTATAGGAGAGACTACCGTCGCATCCACAGGAAGGGGCAAGCCAGATTCCAAGTAGGAATAGCGAGGTACTTTCATACCAAAAACAGTATCCGAAGACACGTCTGCTCAGGTTGGAGTGAGGAAACCAATGGCGAAGTTTGCTGTGTGACGTAGCATCTTGTTCCAGAATGCAACAGACACGTGGTCACACCAGGCCTATCAGGAAGCTTTTAAATATGTGCTCAGGTCATGTGACACCTGTTTTTTTTTTCCCAACTTGTAATGGTTGACATTTTGAGATAGAAAGGGAACTGTAAAAACAAAATTCTTTTTTAATTTAAAATGAACGTAACTTATATTTTCTTTTGCGTGCATCAGTCAGTTCAGCACTGAATCTAAGTTGAGCTGCAGCAGCCTGCTGCTTTGCTGTTCTCTGATTGAAATGTTTCTGCTGAAGCTCTGTGGCTAGCTTCAAGATGAAATCTCTGATACTGATATTTTCCCTGGTGCATTCCTTGTACAGAACAAAGGAATTGATGACTGCCAGGTACAGAAGAGATAACAACAAGCTTCTGTTTATATAAAAACATGTATTGTAAAAGGCAGTCAAAATGGCGGCTTTAGATGGGCAGGATTATAACTTTTTTACTATTGCCGTCCAGCCTTTGAAACAGCATTGGGTATTTAATACATGTATTTAGGAAAAGTGATAAACGGACACCTGCATAACTTTAAGACATGCAGAGTAATTTAAATGGGAAAACCTCAAACCGTCAAAATGACTGCCGTGGCAGTTCTAGTGTTAAAGCATAAAACGCGCGTTAACACACATGCCTTAAAAATAAGGTTTTGGGTTAATTAACATCTACAGAATATGCCTAATGCACTGCAATGTATTAAAATGATGTGGAAAGATAACATTAATGAGAGGAATTGCACTTTAATTGCAATTATGGTGCACCATAATGTTTAGTGCCCTTTTGTAAATGAGGCCCGACTTAAAATTCTAGAACTAAAGTCAAATATCAAACCTCATTTTTTAATCATATTTAGGGCTTTTTTCGGGTTATATTAATTGCTAATATTTTTTAGCTATTTTCGAGTTTTATGTAAATCTTTTTTTTTTTTTTTTTCAGGGCTTTTGTTTTTGATATACTGTATATTATATATATATATATATATATATATATATATATATATATATATATATATATATATATATACTGTTTTCAGTTACTTTCCAAAATGCTTGAGCATTTTTTTTGTTTTCTGTCAAAATACGTAAAGTAGTAACTCAATAGTACTTGCACGCTTACGTTGTACCTTCTTTCCTTTGTTGTCCTCTATGGTCATGGGCACATTCCTCTGGGGATTATGTATGTAGGCATTTTTGTACATTTAACCATAATTCTGTTTTAAATCCTCTGTATCTTAACTATAATTCCATTTTAAATCCTGCTAACAAGCCTCCATTCTGACTGTAATCTCATTTTAAATCTCGCAAGCGGAGTCACCAATAGAAATGTAGGAGTGTGTTGTCACTCAGTACTTGGTCACCCGGGAGTACGAATGTACTGGTTCATTCTGCAACTTTAAACTTGAATTACTGAGCCTACAAAACCCCTGATCTCATAATATTGTAACACTAGGTTTCTGTAACACCTTTTATTGGTCTCTTGCACCCTCTGCCAGATACTTACTGAATTACATACAGTATAATAAAACCAATCACCAAAAATGTCAACAGTGTTTGTAAACTAGCAAAAATCGCTCGGTGAGAAAAAAGTCTTAGTAGTAATACTGAATCCAGATTCCAATTTAAATTCAAATACATACAATTCTTCCATTGACTCGGATGTCAGCGAGTGTGTCAGTGAAGACATAAGCGAAGAATATTTACTATCAACATCGTGACAGCAAAGAGACGGCGCTGAGCTCTACGTTGCTCCACGCTTCAAAGAGTATCTCAATATGCTGAAGCATTAGACACTCTCACTACCTCCGCCCCCACAACCTGTTTACCCAGATATGATTTATTCATGTCTCTCTCTCCCTCTTGCCCCTTTTTTTTGGTTAGGACATGTTGTTGTAGTTGTTCCACCCCGTTGTTTATTGTTTATTGCCTACAAGGTTTAAAACCTTCCCTATGACTAAATAAAAATATATATATTTATTTGTTTTATTTATTTACAGTAAAAATGATTTGTCTATATCTCATCAGTATTCATTACATACATGCAAACATACAGTTTTCAGCTTGTTTGTACACTGTATAGGCAAGTGCATGCAGAAGACAGAAAAAAAGGCAGTGCATTTTAGAACTGAATACTCAAAGGGTTAAAGTATTCAGAATGAATCAATGATAGATACAGAAGTAGAAGTCAGGAAGGCTGAACATTGCCCAGCAGAACTGGGAAATGTATTTATTGTTGGTTTTTTTGTAGATTTTATTTTTTAATGGGAAAAGGGTAAAGTCAACGTGAATTAATTTCCACAGTTTTTCCAGTGTTTATTGGCTAGCCACCAATTTCATTTTTTGTATCAGGGTTTTTATCAGGTTTTATTGATTAAAATCAAAAATCAGAAACCCTAATCATATCCTGAGGTTCACAGACATCTTTCATCTGGCGTTAGTGCTGTGTCAGTTTTATACAAGTGTGACCACCCTTTGACCCAAGCATTCACGTCACTCCTCCATCAATAAAGACTGGGCTTTATTGTCTGACTTTAATCCCCATGTAAACTGGAACACTTTCATGATCAAGTAAACCAAACAAAGTAAATTTAGTAGTTCATTTTAAATGAGGTCACCAGGATGTTAATTGAGTATTAAAAGCAAAGCTGCTTTACCATTGGTTTGATTTGGTAGTTCATTTTACATACTCCAGTCTACTGAAATGGAGGAGAGAGAATATGAAAAAAAAAAAATAAATAAATAAATAAAATAAATAAAAAACACCCCAAAAAAGCAATTATATAAAACAAACACACAGCTTTCTTACTTGCAGCAATCTCCTTTTTTTCCTTCTTCCTAAATGGCACGCTGTTTGTTTAAATCCTGAGTAATCTATTTAAAAGCAAGACTCAGAAGGTATTGTCTGTCTCTGTGAGATGCATATATTAGGCAAGCAGAGCTCAAATGCTAGCCCCTAAGGAGCCCTGAAGGGGCTTTGTGAGTCAGAAAGGGGGGGTTGCACTAAAGAAAGTTGTGGTTTGTTTTTCAACTATTTCCAGAGGATGTAGCTTTGTATGCCCTCTTATGCGCAGTTCTCACAGGCGATTTTCAGTTTCCAGTCCAACTGATTTACAGTGCATGTGTCTAGTCTGGTCTAGGCCATTGTAAACGAGTCCAGCTGGTTTTTAAATTGGAACAGAGTATTAGGACAATAAAGCCATTTGTTTTAGTCCAGGATTTATATTCATCATAAAAAAGAGGCAACAAGGGCCACATTTTAATAAATGCAAAGTAATGTCAATGCAATGCACACACTCCAAGCCACTTGCTTTGTGTCAAGCAATCCCCCAGTGTTGTGATTTGAGCTGGCGCTGGCACAAATTGGCCAGCATGGGGCAATTTTTGAAGAGAGGCAGACAGAAAGGAACAACTGACATCTCCTTTAAGTGCATTGTTGGGAAAGATATATATATATAATATATATATATATAGGATATATATAATATATATATATATATATATATAAGTCATAACAGCATTCCAGAACCGATGGTACCTGTGTGGAAAGACAAGCAAATTCAAGGTGAGTAGGGCTTTTATTTGGTCTTGCCGGAGGGAGCTGCAAACCTTATGCAGACTGGAATGAAGTTGAACTGGAGCACTTGGACTAAAAGATCCCGACCGCGAGTAACCCAAACTATATACTAAACAACGTTTGCTATTGGGCTTGGTTGTGAAAGGAAGACAGCATTCTGTGTGGCACCTGTTTAAAATACTAGAAAGCCAAAATAACACTGTTACTGTGCTATGTTGTTGGTTATTTATTTGCTGTATATAGCGTTCCCTGTTTTGTTCAGCGGGACTAATAATATGCCAAACTGGACTCTTTTAAATAGGCAGGCTTATATCAGCGGATAGTGGGTGCACACACTGAGAGCATAACTCCTTGTTTTGAATGGACTGTTCTTTTTCCCGTAGTTTGTTTTATGCAACAGCCTAATTTAATGGACTGTGTTTTAATTTAATTCAGGCTTGTGCACAAACGGGATTACAAAGACACACTATTTCTTTATTTTTCAGTCTGGGTGACCATGAATTATTAAAGCAGTCTGGAGGGTTTTAGGTAAGACCCAGACTCATTTGTGTTTGTGAAAAATATTTTTGTTTTGTTAAAAAGAGACTCGTAAACACACAAGAATCACAAACGGCAAAGTGTTTTATTGTTATTCAACCAGGCGGCAGCCAAGTAGCAGGCTGCAGTTTACTGTGTACCCCAACAGAGGATGCCAAAGGAATCAAACGAACACCAGGACTGTGGTATTATTCCAAAGGACTGTAAGAGTGCGCTACAGAAGGCACCTTCAGGCAAGTGAATAGAGAGGGTTGAAGAAGTGAGTTTAACGGGCAGGGTTTCTTTTGTTTTATTATTTTCATTGCAAGGGTGTTTACTAAAAAATAATTCCTTCAGCAATAAAAATGCCTTATTTTCAACCCAAACTTCTGTCTACTTGTGTCACCTTTCATACTGACGGATGGCTACCACAACCAAATTCGGAACTTATCGTTTATACTATATATATATATATATATATATATATATATATATATATATATATATATACCTCACAAAATTATTGGCACCCTTGATAAAGATGAGCAAAAAAGGCTGTATAAAATAAGCAACACAGGTAATGAGCTATATTTTATGCTCAAAAAAAATGTGAAAACTATATTCTTTTATACTAATGCAATTGCTAAGAGAAAACATTTATTTTTAACGAGCAATATTTTTTTTTTCTCAGAAAAATATATGTCAAAATTATTGGCACCCCTAAAGATTCTTATAAATAAAATCAAACAAAATTTGTTGCCTTCCATGGCTTCCTGTTTCACTGGAGTATAAAAATGAGGTAACACACATGTAAAATCCATTTGCCATGCATCACCTTGGGGAAAGGCAAAGAACTCACAAATGAAAAGAGACAAATGGTTGTTGACCTTCATAAATCAGGCAATGGGTACAAAAAAAAAACTAATAACCTAAATATACCACTTACCACTATTAGGGCAATTATTAAGAAGTTCAAAACCAGTGGAACAGTGGTAAATCTGCCTAGTAGAGGACGCAAGTGCATCTTGCCCCCACGCACAGTGAGGAAGATGGTTCGGGAGGGAAAGAAGAATCCAAGGGCCACAGTTGGAAAATTATTGAACTTGGTTAATTCTTGGGGTCACCAAGTCTCCAAATCTACAATTAGATGCCACCTCCATGCCAATAGCCTATTTGGAAGGGTAGCCAGAAAAAAAAGCCTTTATTGAGAGCAACCAACAAACGTAAGTGCCTGGAGTTTGCTAAACCGCATTGGCACTTGTATTGGAACTGGGTGCTATGAACAGATGAGACGAAAATAGAGTTGTTTGGCTATGCACACCAGCAGTGGGTTTGGCGTCGAAAGAAGGATGCTTATATAATTGACCACAAAATCAACATTTTGCAATGGCCATCTCAGTTTCCGGACTTGAATCTCATTGAAAACCTGTGGTTTGAATTGAAGAGGGCAGTCCATAAGTGCAGACCGAAGGATATCAGGGATCTGGAAAGATTCTGTATGGAGGAATGGTCTAAGATCCCTTCCAATGTGTCCTCCAATTTCATAAAAAATTATAGAAAAAGGCTCAGTGCTGTTATCCTTGCAAGGGGAGGGTGCACAAAGTACTGCAAACAAGCGTGCCAATAATTGTGACATTTCATTTTTTTGGAAATAAATTTAGAATTTGAGAAACGTGTAATTTTGTTTGATTCCCTTGAATCATTAATAAAGTACAATATATTCCACATGTTGGAAAATTACAATATAGATCATTACCTGTGTTTATTTTATACAGCCTTTTTTGCTCATCTTTATCAAGGGTGACAATAATTTTGGTGGTGCCTGTCTAGAATCAGATTCTCCTTTTCTCCTACCTCCTGTGCCAAAACTGCTCCCCAGCCAACATCTGACTCATCGGTCTGTAAGACAAACTGTTTGGAAAAATCAGTATTATGCAAAACGGGGTGAGGGGATAAAGCCTGCTTTATATCCTGAAATGTCGCTTCACACTGGTCAGACCACACAATGGGTTGTTTTTTTCTACCTCTTGTGAGCTCTGTGAGGGGTGTAGAGCGAGTGGAGAACTGTGGTATAAACCTCCTATAATACCCAAGAAACGCTCTAACCTGCTTCTGAGTTTTGGGCCAAGGGTAACTGTGAAGGACCTCCACCTTCTATTCTTGCGGCTTCAGCCAGCCCTGCCCCATAGTATACCCCAGATACTGCATTTCGGAGAAGGCTAACTTAAAATTCTTTGGGTTAGCTGTCAATCTGGCCGCATATATTGAGTCCAGCACTGCCTGAAGCCTTTGTAGGTGGGTCTGCCAGTCATCACTAATGATGACGACATCATCCAAATAGGCTCCTGCATTTGCAGTGTGAGGATGCAGCACCTAATCCATTAACCGCTGAAATGTAGCGGGGGCCTCGTGAAGACAGAAAGGCAGAACCACAAACTCAAACAAGCTTTTACAGGAGCTAGGGGTCAGTGGTACCTACCAGTATCCCTTGGTTAAATCCAGGGTAGAGATATACTGGGAGGTCCCCAACTGCTCCAGTAACTCATCCACCATGGACATGGGATAAGCATCAACTTTAGATAGCACATTCAGGTCAGGTTATCTGAAAAAAAAACAGGGTTTCAAAAGGTTAATCTTTTCCAGTCCAATGTCGGACCCTGTCCGACATCATCAAAAAGACTTAAAGCACAGGTCTCTAGTCGTTTTTTCTCCGGAAAAAGCTGAGAAAATCTTTCAATGGCTGAGTGAGACCAATAAAAGCCAAATGAAATCGAAAAAAAAATGGCGTTTCTCATAGTCCCATGCATTACAAAGTAACAAGGAGATACAAAGAAGGTAGCTGCTTCTGCATCCAGGGGTCAAAGAATATCACAGACATTTGCAGAGCTTTTTGAGATGTTATAGTGATGAAATAATGACTTTGATCGCTTATTGAGGAGTTTGGTGATTAAATATCAGGTTCAGGAGAGGATTTATCAGTATGCATGTTTATAAAGAGGTATGTGAAAAATACAGCGAGCAAGGGGTGGGGCTTGGCTGTAGATACAGTACTGAGTGTTTTTTAGCAATTCAATGCTTTTTTAACCTGTATTACTCTGAAAAAATAAAAATAAACAGCATGTGTGAAAATAAATTGGACCTGACGTGCCTGACGAGCGCTGAATAAATGGACCGCTAAGGGTTAATATATATTTGATGAAGCTTAAGCCTCCTTGGCTGATGTACCTTGTAATTAATTGGGCCCACCTTTTCTACAATTTCTACCGGCCCCCTCCATTGTGCCCGAAACTTATGGGGATCAGACGGGACGAGCACCAATACCCTGTCACCCACCTGAAACTTTCGAGCATGGGCTCCTTTGTTATATTGATGCTGTTGTGCTCCTTGCTCTTCCTGGAGATTGCTGGACACCAGGTCTTCCATCTCCGCTAGCCTACCCCGCAGTAAGGTTATATATTCAGGAACCACTTTTCCTCTAGTTGCCTCCGCCTCCCATGCCTCACGTAGCACATTCAGAAGTCTGCTGGACTGTCGCCAAAAAAACAAGCTTGAATGGGCTAAACCCAGTGGAAGTCTGTGGAACTTTGCAATAGGCAAACATGAGGTAAAATAGAAAGACATCCCATTCTTGCAGTTGATTAACGATCACCCTCCACAACATCTGCTTCAACATTTGGTTAAAACTATCCACCAGCCCATCGGTTTGTGGGTGTTTGTGATACGGTCCAAATGGTGTAGTGAATACAAAAGACAGTCCAGACAGCGGGTTCTCCCAGAAACGTCCGTGTCTTTAATAAATAACAAAACAAAGCCACCCCTCTACCAGCAATTATATCGGAGGGTACGCGGCGAGCGTTCACACTCAAAAAGTAAAAACAAACAACAATTGTATTCCCACGTTCCGTGCACGAAAGGGTGCTCTTCAACTCGGGTCTGTGGTGCATGCTGATGATGTGCGGTGAGGAAAGTGCTCAGTGCATTGTGGACTGGCTCTGTGGCTGCAGCTCCTTGCTCTCATGCTCCTCTGCAACAACAAAACAAACATGTAATACAGAAAAACAACAAACACGGTCGGCCGTCCGTTTTACTTTCAGCGCAAGGCAGCGTACTGACGTAGCTGCTTCCCCTTTGTATCCATAAATTCCTCCCTGCAAACAACCTGTCGACATGGTTTCTCCAATAGAGGGCCTTCCCGCAGCTGCTTGCAATGGAGTCGTTCCAGGTACTTGCAACTACCCGCCCCTCCTAATATGGTCACCTTCCAGTTTCCACCTACCATCAAGGCGGTCCATCTAGGAAGCAGCATACCACTGTCCTTACATGGCGTCCTTTCTCGTTGGGAGGGAAATTTACAACATTGTTTCTTTCTCTATCACAGTGTTAAACAGAAGTGCGTAAAGTTTTAACCTTCAGGAAGGCACAGAGCTTTTTAAACTCCAGAGACATAAAAGGGGTGTCCTTGTTGGTCAGGACCTCCTTAGGTAACCCCACCCTACAGAAAACATGTAACAAGAACTGTGCTATAACTTTGGCCGAGGTGTTCCTTAAGGGCACCACCTCGGGGTAGTGTATGACATAGTCTACAACTACCAACACATGCTCAAAGCCAGACTTAGTTTGCCTGCTCAAAAGCTACTTTTAGATTTTCTTCACCACTTGGGCTTGTTTAAAGTTTACTCTATTTAACTCAATGACCTGCTGGAAAAAAAATCTTTCGGTTCGATTAGCTTGGACAAGATGGAGGGTGGCTGAGGATTAATGGCCCGGGTGGGTGTGTTGTTTATGTGTTTCTGTTTGGTCTCCCCTCCTTCCCTTTCTGAGGCCTAGTTTTCTTTTCGCAGCAGATGGCATTATAATCTCATTATGGAATGGAAAAAGATCCCTCTCTGATTCAGGATTGTGAAGTGAGGTGGACGGTTGGAGCTCCTCCTTCATTTCTACCTCTTGACTTGGGCTTGAGGTAGACTTTTGGGGCACCTCCACCTGCCCAAATAACCCTACCCTAACCAACTCTAAAAACTGTGGACAGTTTTTTTCCTATAGTCATTGCAACTGGTAGACTAGGAACTATGCCAACTTTCACAAAAAATTGTTGGCCTGCTATCTCTACCCCGATTACTACTGTGGGGTAAGGCTTAATGTCACCATGGATACATCGGATATACATGTCCTTAGTCTCCTGCATATAACTCTCCAAGGGTACTAGGTCCCTCGTGACTAATGTTTTTGAACTACCAGAGTCTATCAAAGCAACCGAATCTTGACCCTCCACCCGCACCGAAACAATTTCCCCTAGTCATGAGTAGACCCACCAAATCTCTGCTGCGTAGACCTATGAGAAGACGGGACAGAAGACGGGACACTGTATATTATATATATTATCTAATATAGACAATATAGTTTCATATATATAATATTATATATAGATATATATAAGTCAGTATCCCCTTTTACTTTACGAGGAACCCTTCTGATAACAATGGAGGTCCCACGTTACGTAACGCCGAAGTCCGTAATATTGGAACAGTCATTATTATCAGAAGGGAACCCAGTTAGCAAAAGGCGATATCGATAGGAGAGGTCAGTTATAGATTATATATCTAATATATATATATATATATATATATATATATATATATATATATATATATATATATATATATATATATAGATATATATATATATATGCATTAAATATTCATTAAATAAGTAGTCATTTTTCTCTAATACAGTAATCCATCGCATATCTATCCGTCACATGCTGTAAAACTTCAAATAATCGCCTGTCTGAAATACACACCAGTTCTGCTGGCAAATATTGTAAATCTCTATTAAACACTGAGTCTCTGTCATTGCCATTGAAGCTTAGGAAAACGAGGAGGAGCTTGAGCGTAATGTAATTATCTGCTAGTGGCATCAGCATTATAGTGACAGCGATTGAAAGTGACTCTAAGGATTAATAAATACTAATAGTAGAAAACATAATTTAAGGTAGGCCTACATGTAATGCATATTTGTGTGATGCAGTTATTACATTATTAAAAGTTTTTAGAATTTTAAGCGTGCTGAAAGTAGGCCAGATACAAACCTTTTGGTGTATTTTAAAATGTATTGTTGTATTAGCAATGTACAAGTTTGAGATTAAACAATACATTATTTTTGATAATGATACTTATTGCTTTTATTGTTCATTTTTAAAAACATTTTAGAAGTTTGTATTATTATTATTATTATTATTATTATTATTATTATTATTATTATTATTATTATTATATTATTATAATATTGTTGTGTAAGCGTAGCCTACATGCTTGTGTTCTGATATCTACAGGGCTGTCTTTTAGTGGATTGAACTGTTATTATTATTATTATTATTATTTATTATTATTATTATTATTATTATTATTATTATTATTATTAATAATAATAATAATAATAATAATAATAATAATCACTGTTATACTGCAACTTTTTAAAGTTATTTATTTATAAATCTTTGCTTGTCTGAAATCATTAGTCTACTGAATGGGTTCACTTTTTCGAGTCTCCATAGCAACAGGTGTCATTTAAAAGTGTCATCTCACCCCTGCTTATTTTGCATTCTGTTATTGAATTATACCAGAATGGCTGACCACCACAGAAAAGAATGGGAGCAGCTTGTATTGCTTTCGCTCTTCCTCCACCTTGGAGCTTGCTCTTGGATAATCTGTCTAATAATATAAGTTTTTTCCCAAGTTTTATCACTTTTATCCAGGGAATTCAAGCATATCCCATGTAAAAGTAGGAACCTTCCTCCATCCAACTCAGAGTGTGTAAGAACTATGAACTAATCTGTACCCGACTGCATGGTATAAGGTGGCCCTGGTTCTTCTGAGCAAATTTGATTGTTACTGGTATCTTTTCAATTTATCTGGTCAGCACATGTTTAATGAAAACCTAGTTCCCATTATTTAGCAACACGTCACTGGAATTTCAGCATTGTCAGACAAGGCGATCCAATAAATTCTGATCTGTAAAAATGTACATCTTGACTAGGGAATGCTGAATGCTAATTGGTACATTCAACGCATCAGTGTATAGTGCATCCATGTCAAAAGCAAGCAGACAAACATGATAAATACATTATGGATTCCTAATGGAAGCATGATAGAACCACTGATACTGCACACTACAGAAATGTGGATTATACACTGCTTGTGGTTGCTGGTATGTAAGATTGGCAGATACACATACAGGCTGTCAGTAATGCCATGCAATGTGAATTACAACTCAACACTCAACTCAACAACTCAGATTTAAGTGGTTTATAAAATAGAGCTATCACATCAAAAGGAAGCATTATGAACTTTAAATTTTTCATGCAGTCACAGTATATACATATTTTTTTCTCTTGTTTTTCCGACAGTTTCTCTCAATACACTTTTCAATCCTTCATCCCGAAACAGGAAAATTTGTTTGAACTTTTACTTTGTTGAGCAGAGAAAAAAAAAATCATGTAAATTGTAATGTAAGTGTAAAATACAAGCAGACAATTGCATCCAGATTGTATTCTTCAATGTGTACTGCTTTTGCTGCTGGATATATTAGTTGACAACAAAAAAACAAAAAAAATCAGTTAAGGTTAAAGTGCCATTGTATTTGGATAAAACAAAATGCATCCCAGAATTCAGAACTCTGGAGAGCTGGAGGAACTAACTGTAATTAAACTTCTAATATGAGAGCTTTAATGGCACTTAATCCTAAACAAGCATAAATAGACACTCATGGTGAAGGTGGAGAGAGGGGGCTCTGTCCTCAGAAAGGCTGTTGGATAGGGGGTGTGGGCAGCATTGTATTTGATTGTGCTGCTTTTAGGTGGCCATCACACCTTGACCATTAAATCATTTATCTGTCCTTAGCAGATGAATCAAGGAAGAAAGAGAACACAGGCAGGGGACTGGAGAGGAGTGAAAGGGCAGACAATAAAACATGTACTCCTGGGTGTGTTGAGGAACCAGAGCATTGCAGGGATTAAGTCCTCAGTGCATGTACTCCTGGGAGTGTTGAAGTGCAGAGCATTGCAGGGATTAAGTCCTGAGTGCATGTACTCCTGGGTGTTTTGATATGAGAGCAATGCAGGGATTGTCTCAGTAGTAGCTGGTGCAAAAAGTGTTTGCCCCTAATTTTGAAAAATAAAAAACAAAGTTCCTTTGCCCTTTAATGTGATTTGGGTGACATAATTTGCCCCATCCTTTTCCACCTGTGTTAGTGCCAATGGATGTCTTTGCATGTTAGCTTTGAGGGAGGCGACCACATCACTGGTTTTGAAATCAACAATAAATAATATAGCTGTGTGTGGATACAAACAGTGCTGTACATATTGCTGTAGAAGCCATAACATAGCTACAGGGCCTGGGCGTCAAGTGAGGAAGTTAATAAATAAATAAATAAATAAAATAATAAATAAATAAATGCCAAATAAAAAATAATAAAATATATATATATTGATTACGGGAGCGCTTTGCTTCACCCCCAGCCCAAATTCTACAGTAAACGCTTAACTGATGGGTCAAAGGTCAAGAGACTGATAAAGGCCAATCAATATCACTATTAGTATATCTGACTTCGGTTGCCAAGGAACTATATAAATGTAGGTGCAGACATTTTTCAGTTAAGCCAGAGAAAGCTCGAAACAGGCAGGCAGGAAGTATGTCTAAATATCAGCATCAAAGTGAAGCTCAGAAGAGGAAAAAGAAAAAACAATTTTAAAAATCAGAAACGTCCTAAAATTATTATTATTTTTTTTTTTATTTTTTTTTTTATGTGGGTGTGACAATATACCGTAGATAGAAATGGCTGCAAAAAATAACTTGATTTATAAAACATGCATTTTGAGTCAGTGGTTATTTCATGTAGTAAAGGTTAATTGTTTACAATGTACACTATTCATTTCTAGGACAGCTCCAGTAATTTTTTTTTGTCACTACACCCCAGCTTCATAAACTTTAGTGCTGATCTCATATATCAGGTGTCTAAAAAATAAAAACAGTTCTCTTAATAATACAAAGCCCATATTTCATACCTGTGTTCACTAATTTAATCCATATTATTTAATATTTTTAAGTACCCCTGTGTTTTGTGCCGGGTTATTATTGTTTAAAATGTATGTGTGCACAGCTTTTTCAGGTCGACAAAGAAGGATTAATTGCCTTCCCTGCCAAAACAGTTCACATGCAGAATCTGCCTAGGCCCAATTGACAAGCAATCAAGCTCAGGCACAGCTGCATAAAAGAGGCAGGGATCTCAAGTCGAAGTTGGGGGTTGTTTAGAGGAGGAACATAAGTGAAGAGATCTAAGAACTTTAAAGGACATAAACAATTGCTACTCATACTGGCTTTAAACAAGCACGTTACTTGTTTGTCTATTTCTTTTGTTTTATGTATAGGTTTTGTGTTGTGTTTGTTTAAATATTTTATATATATTTAATAACACGCATACGGCGTGTAATGTTTCCTACAAATCTTTATTTTTCACAGCAGCACAAAATTGTATGAAGCGATTTTCCAAATAACAGCCCCATTTACATATTAAATGAGCTCTAGAATGCACAGGCTGGAAGCATAAAAAGACTGTCTTTGAATAAAACGAAACCCTCAGTCAGTGTATGCCAGAATTGTCCAATGAATGTAAATATTTCTAAATACTGCCTTAAGAAATTGTGTAATGACAATAAAGAGCACCTTTTTGTTCATCACAATCACAAAGGCAATCGCTAGGGCTATCGTAAAGGGATGTCAGTTGCTCCTGATTTGCTAGCAGCTTCTGACACCCACTTTTTCTTCATTAGTCACGGTAACGGAATCCCATCACCACTCAGCTCAAAATCACAACAAGAAGGGGACGTGCGACCCAGCGCAAACATATGTTTGCGTTTTAACATGTTTCCTCAAGCTCGTGCCCAATTATGACAGAATTCTGTGATGATAAGTTTGGTGCACAATCATGGCCATTATCTTGTTCACCATAAGCCTGACAGACAGACCCTATGAATGACACTGTTACTGACAGCAATGCCATAACATCTCGTTGCTCTTCTCAGTTTTTCATTTGAAAAGCAGGTACCAGTAAGTTTTGTTTGCTACTTTGTTTACTGTCCAGGCATGCAATGATGGTGTTAACATATGTCACACAAATAGCTAGCTTTGCAGGCAGTCTCTGAAAGCCAAAGGACTGAATGAACAGTGAGACTGCTAACCCCAGGGCACAGTGTGGGAAAGCTAATATTGCTGCTTTACGTGTATCATAGATGATAGAGGATGACACTTTCTTGCGCTGTCACTCCAGCACCATTCAGAAGCAATGCATTAAAAAAACAAAACACCTACCATCAGTCCCTGAACTTCAGTCATGTAGCTCACTTGAGGAATATTTCAGTGATGATAAAATTGCTTTTTTTGCACCACAGAATAAAATGTGATTTCCCCTGATAAACCTGTCAGAATAGAATGAAACACAGGCAAAAAAAAGAACTTTTAAAAGGTTAATTGATTCCCAGCACCACATCTTTCCTCTCTTCCAGGGGCAGTGACAAACTGCAGCCTTGAATCTGTAAACACCAGGTAATACATGCTGGAGATGTGGCCATGGCCCCTGACTGCACACTGATTATGTAGTTTTATCTTCAAGAGGCACAAAAACAGCTATGGTAAAGCAGGAGATGAATCTTGTGACTTGGGTAGGCAACATGGAAGCAGATTACTAGATCAAACTCTGCCTAACGTGGTTCAAAGAATACATCAAAAGTACCTCTGCAAATGGCACTGTGGTGTGTCTCTTTCAGTTCTTGTCTGTTATTAGTAGGACTTGTGAACAACTGCTTAAATCATTTTCTGAATTTGTGATTTACTCACTTTTTAAACATGTTTAAACACAATGTAAAGGGTTTTCATCACAGCAAAACATAGAATATGTCTACGTGGAAAGAGTATTGGAAGCAAATGTACAATAAAATAGCTTGATGCCACTGCTGTGGAGACATACATAACAGAAATACTTTCTGTTATTATCTGAATAGATTAGACTTTGTTCGTCAGAAGTACATTTGTGCACATCCTCTGTTCATGTCATACTTTTATCAAGTAGAAGCCACGATACAGTCGCTGTACACGGCCCAGTGTCAATGCCATGCATTTGGTTACTACGGCAACAGAATAAAACAAATACCGGCTTTAAGATTGTTAAATTCCTCATACTGTACAGTGGCCTAACATGCAAGTCAGAGGCACAAAGTTTTAAATGGTTGTTTAAGTATTGTTGATGTTTTAGTTTGCAGTGTATGATCAGCATTAAAAATGCAGACAGCTGACAATTTAAAAAAAAGCTACATTCTTGTCAACAGACAATCGCATTCAGAGCTACGTAAAGTGGACATAGATGGTGGGATTCTTTTTTTTTTTGCTCAACTTGTAATGTGTCTTTGGATCATTTAAGAAAAGGTACTATTGATAAGCATCTTCACAGTATAGTACACAAAAACAATAAAATCAAACATCAAGTTCAGACTAAACAATTACAGAACAAGCAGGTCACAATCACAGGATTGTTTAAAAATAGCACATAAAGTGGAGAAACATGTAATGTCAACATGTTTGAATTAGTGGAAGCCGGAAAACAGCGAACAAACTGCTACCATGGCTGGTAAGTGAAATAGTACAAAGTATTTTAATTAAAAAATGCAGAACTGTGGAGCCATGTCTAACAGTGACAAGCTCAGACGAGAGTATCTCCCTAAAGTGTGTGCAGCTCACAAAGAAATGCTGAATGGCAAAATAAACGATTCTGAGCCTGTCTGATGAACAAGGCAACTGCGTTTTGTACATAATTTTCATCCCACAGAGCTTTATAAGTGCTAATTCAGAAGAACTTACACAACAGTAGCAAGTCAGGCTATCATTAAAATGCTTGTGAAGAATGACATTGATTTCAACTGCATGTCTGCCTCATAGTAACAGAGGGAGAAACACCAACTTTCCTATTAAACTGCAGTAGTTTTGTCCTGGGGAATAATTCCTGAAAATAGGAAATGCCAATCAAATTACCTCCCCTATATGTTCATTTTTTCCATTGACAATAGATGTTAGTGTTCCGAGGACTTTGCCCCACAGTACGGGTCCCCAAAACAAATGTTTTTAGAGACATCCATTTTCTTGTTTACAGTGTGTAGTATTTTAATTTCCCACCTAGATTGCATATACTGCAATCACATGACATAATCACTGCAAGGCACTATGTGCATGGCAAATAGTACACGTAGGCACACAGTAGGGCTGTCCAGTTTACTTAATGTGATTTTTTTGTTTGAAATACAAATAACAATTATGAAATATTACATTTGAATTGCTTAAGAATATTTAACAAATGAAGGTATTGGGCTAATTTCAGGATTTCTTTTTGGTCTGTGAAATCGCGGTTTAGGAAATCACTATGACACGTTGCACAAAGCAACATATTCTGAGTTTACTGGAAATGAAAAAGGCTATGGATTCCATGAACAACACAACTTCAGGAAAGGGCTTTTTTTTACTTCAAGAAACCATGGAAAGTGCACAAATACCTTGGAAGAAACTAACTAGGATTACAACTGAGGGTGCACCATGTATGACCGGACAAAAGAGTAAACTGGCTAGCAGAGTGCTGGAAAAAATTAAAGAAATACCCATTTTCTTACACTGGATTCTGCAAACATTATGTGGAAAAATTGAATAATTAGAACACGTAATGAGCATTGTTATCAAGTGTCTGGACAGAAGTCATAAAAAGGTACATTTTAAAGTGGTACTGTTTACTATTTCGCATTTTCAGTGTGTCAGTATCTTTTTTCAGTGCTGTTAAAAATGTTATATTTTGGAATATAAGTTAAATATTGAGACTTAGCATTATATACTCTTGAAATCTTTTTTTCGTACTGTTTCAAATTTGCACTGAACTAGAATACTCTTCTATTTCCTCCATTTATATTACATTTGTGATATTGAGTTTTTTTTTTTTTTTTGTCAGTGTTCTACGAGAGCTGCTTCTAGTTATATCTGCCTATTTCTGTGCTATAAAATACATTAAGTAATATGTTGATTAATTGATTGAAACCATGCCTCACTACTTATTGACTAAGAATCGTGCAGTCTTAACCTAAATGGCTAACCAAGTAATTCAGCAATATGTATTTATTTCGCATTAGTGAATCAGTGAATCAAACGTACACATCTTTTGGATTAACTAAACATTGAATCCAACAAATCGAGTCAGTAAAAACAATTGAACTGCACATCACTAGTTAGTTTTCAGCCCAGAAAAAGAGGTTTAAATAGTGCATCTGTCAGAGGTTAAAGCCTACTTTCCATACGCACTAATAAGTGATCATGTTAACTCTTTAGGGATTATTAACACGGTCATACTGAAGTGGGTTTCTAGGGCCGCGATCGTGTAAACACGATAAAAAAGCACTTTGTTTTGATGACTTAAAGGGCCGGATCTTACTTTGCAGTACAGTCTTGAAACACGTATCTATGGATAGGGGAGGGACTGACGTTCACTTCCTGATAGTTTTTCATGTGACGTCAATGAGGGGCATTTGGTGACTAAAGGGCAGAGACAGTTTACAACAGAGACAAAAGCTAAACAAAACATCATAGAAACTTGTTTATAGCAAATAAAAAAAGGGGAAATACTGTAGATCCGATGCATTTGAGTTATAATTATATTAGAAGTCATTCTGTCTCGTGTTTTAATCTAATATTTGTGTGTGTGTGTGTGTTCATATGTATATATATATATAATATATATATATATATATATATAATATATATTTTATAACATTTATAAATATCAAGAAATTTATAAATATATAAATATTTATTTTGAGAAAATAAATCGAGTAGTGTCCATTATTGTGTATTAGTCATTGCAGCAATGTCTTGTAATTTGCCCAAGCATCAATATTTTTTAACTTAACCTCCTTGTGCTCCATCTTTCAGGGGATATGTTGTTGCAAGTGACTCTGCAGCTGATGCATAGTTCACATACCCTAGACTCACATACCCTACGTCACTTTGGATAAAGACTTTAGCTAAATAAACAATAAACACCATGTGTCAGCAAAAAACATAATGCAGTGATACTGTATTGCCTCTGTATGCCACTCTGATATTCAAGAGATTGTGTTTTAGCAGCACTACAAATCATTAGATTTGGTACAATATGCTTTACATTCATGGTCATGTGATGGTATGAAAAAGAGATTTGGTTGATGGTAGATGTTTTGTGAATACGGTCATATATATATAGAGAGAGAGATACAGTGGACTTGGTGTATTTATGGACTTGATGAGCAAAAACGTATATGAAACATCTTCGGCCAAGCATTTTTGTGTTTGTTGTGCTTATCTTGGCGAGAGCCGAGTTCAAATCAGCATAAAGTTCAACATTTACTCTCATGTAATGGAAATCATGAAGATCTGGATAAATCCATTGACTGCTGTGAATAGTGCATCCTAAAACAAGGGAAAGACCTCATGACAGTATGGAAAGACAGCTGACAGGAGGAAAGAGACCCCATTGGGGCTGGCAAGGGTTAGCTACCCTGGTCGGCAGTATCCAGCTATATGTTTTCAAAGGTAAACAGGATGCTGGAGACACCTGCCCAAGGCTTCTAAGAAATTAAAGAGAAAAATACCCCTAGAGTCTGTGAGAGCGGGGGCGGAAGATGACTCAACGTTGGATAACATGGTTAACGAATTAGGAAAGGAAACAAATATGAGAATGGAGAGTACTTCACAAAAGACTAGTTCAAGATCTGCAGTTAGCACAGACATGGAACTAAATCCGAATGAAATCCAGCGACAGGAAGCAAACCACAGTTCACAGGATATCAGCACCCCTGTCATAGATGTGAGGAGGACTTGCATGGATACAACTAGTGATGAACCTAATGATCCTTGCAAACCCGGTCAGACGAACCAGCGTAAGAGAGAAAAGAAGCTCAACGGACACAAGCCTGGAGTTAAATGGCCAAGAGCTTGTGAGAAAACTATGTGGGACACAGTAAACATGGCTCTCTGTTTTACTTTGGAAAGGTTAAATAGAACAGTTGAAAAGAAGCTGGATAAATTTGGGGACATCATCTAGACATATGGAAGTGAGAGGTTTGGAATTGAAAAAAGGAAGGAAAAAGTACATTCTATTCCTGGAAAGTCTAGACGGCAGCAGGAGATTGAACGCTTAGTTAGATAAAGGAGGCAGTTGAGGAAGCAATGGACAAAAGCAGAACAAAGTCAGGAGGGACTCAATCTGTTATAAAGGGTCATAAAAGATAAGTTTGCAACATTGCACAGAGCCGAGCGCCTATGGAAATGCTACAAAAAGAAAGAGCGTGCGAGAACTAACTTTTAAAGATCCATTCAAATTTGTAAAGAAGATATTCACCAGTGAGAAAAATGGCACGCTAAAATCATCTAAGTTTGAGCTGAAGAGATATTTGGAGGAAACATATACAGATTCAAAAAGGCAGGAGCCTATGTCAATTCCTTCAGATATTCCACCTACCACCTATCAATCCACCCAAATACCAAATGAAGGACTGTGCACCTAAGTGGAAAGAAGTAGACCAAGCTGTAAAAAAGCAAGGGCATAATCATCTCCAGGGCCTAATGGAGTTTCATACAGAGTATACAAGAGTGCTTCTGGAGTTCTACGAATCCTGTGGAAATTGATGAAAGTGGCATGGGGAAAAACAGGTTGTACCAAGAGCATGGTGTCGAGCAGGTGGAGTCTTTATACATAAGAAAAAGGATTCTACATGCATCAGTCAGTTTTGTCCTATTTCCCTATTAAACGTAGAAGGCAAGGTTTTCTTCAGCATTATTGCTCAGAAATTGGCAACCTACCTATTAAAGAACTGCCTCATTGACACTTCAGTACAAAAAGCAGGCATTCTAGGTTTCCCAGGATGCTTAGAACACATCAGCGTAATCTGGCAACAAATTCAATCAGCAAAAAAGGAGAGAAAGGAGCTCCAAGTGACATTCCTGGATTTGGCTAATGCGTATGGTTCAGTGCCACATGAACTTCTTTGGGCAGCATTTGATTTTTTCAGCGTACTTATGACAATAACAAATTTAGTGAAAGCCTACTTTGGAGATTTGCAATTTAGATTTTCAACTTCAGAATTCAGCACTACATGGCAATGCCTAGAAGTTGGAATAATGGCAGGATGCATCATTTCTCCACTGGCTTTTACCATGGCAATGGAAGTAATTATAAGGGCATCAAAATGGGTAGTGGGAGGACAGCACTTGGCTTCCGGAATGCGACTACCACCAATTCAAGCATACATGGACGACATGACAACAATGACTACAACAGTAGCCTGCACTAATTGGTTATTGGGCAAATTAACCAATAACATTGAATGGGCACGAATGCAATTCAAGCCCACTAAATCAAGGAACATCTCTATAATTAAAGGTAAAGTAGTAGATAAAAAGTTCTACATTAATGGTGAAGCAATACCAACAGTGTCCAAGAAGCCAGTGAAAAGTCTAGGAAGATGGCACGACGGGGATCTAAAGGACATAGTTTGTGTGGGAGAAGTTAGACAACAAGCAGTGGAAGGGTTGAAGAGCATAGACAGCAGCGCTTTACCAGGCAAACAAACTCTGGTGCTTTCAGTTTGGTCTATTGCCAAGACTGCTGTCACCACTGACTGTGTACAAGGTTTCCTTGACAACAGTTGAAAAGCTGGAAGCTTTAATCAGTTCATATGTCAGGAAATGGTTGGGAGTTCCACGCTGCCTCAGCAGAGTGGGACTTTATGGTAAAGGAATACTGCAGCTACCAATCTCTGCTCTAACCAAGGAGTTTAAGTGTGCCAAAGTCCGACTGGAAATTACATTAGTAGATTCACGTGACAAATGCGTAAGGGAGGCAGCACCTGTGTTGAAAACTGAAAGAAAATGGACGGCAAAGAAAGCTGTGGAAGGTGCTAAGGCTGCCCTTCAAATGGGAGATATTATGGGGCAAGTTCAGCATGGAAGAGGGGGTCTTGGTCTCAGTTCAGCTCCTCCTACATGGCACAAGGCAGCCGTAGTTCAAAGGAGGAAGCTGAATGTCAATGAGGTGCAAAAGCAGGAGGAGAGGATGAGGTGTATAAAGGCCATTTCCCAGGCCAAGCAGAGAGAATGGATGAGATGGGAGAGTATGGAACAATGCAAGATTGGCTGGCAAGACCTATGGTCAATGGAACAGAGCAGGATCAGTTTCCTCATCAGGTCAGGTCTCCTATCACCACCACACTAAACCTCTGGGTGGGTGAGGATCCCTCATGTCCTTTGTGTTCATCACCTGCAACATTAAGGCACATTTTGACAGGATGTAAGGTGGGTCTTAGCCAAGGAAAGTTTACTTGGCGCCATGACCAGGCGCTGCGATATATATTCCTCCATCCAGGAGAGCAACCACCAAGAAAAAGTGTTAAAATCAAGCCTCGCTCAGGACAACTGGAAGCTGTTAGAGACTGGAAGATGCTGGCAGATGTTGGTCAACAGCTTATTTTTCCACCTGAGATTGCTACCACTATCCTTTGACCAGACATTGTCTTGTGGTCTGGATCAGCACGCCTTGTTCATCTGGTAGAGTTAAGTGCCATGGGAAGATGCTGTGGATGAGGCATATGAGAGGAAGAAACTTTGGTATGATCAACTAGCTGCTGAAGCAGAACAGCAAGGACAGACAGTCTGAGTTTACCCAGTGGAGGTGGGTTGTCAAGGATTTGTGGCACACTCTACAACCCGGTTTCTCAGAGACGTTGGTTTCAGTGGCCAAGAGTTGCGTCGCACAGTGAAGAACTTATCTGAAGCAGCAGAAAGGAGCAGCAACTGGCTGTGGTTGAGATGGAAAGATTCTGAATGGGGATCTCAAACACAATAGGAAAGAAAGCAACGCTGATGTACAGAGCGGGATGCCAGAATCACGGTTGAGCCCTCTTGAGGTGTTGATCCCAGGAGACAGCATCGCAGCCGATGTGTGTGCTGATGCGCTGGGGAGGCAAAATGAGCTGATCCCTGGAGCCAGCATTACACTTCAGCAATCGACACCAGACAGAAGGATATCTACATCATCAGATGGAAAACAACGCAAATGGATGGAGATGCAGATGGATCACATTAGTTTACTGCAAAACTATGTCTTAGTTAGTGCTTCTCTTGGTGAGAGCCGAGTTCAAATCAGCATGAAGTTCAACATCTACACTCATGTAATGGAAATCGAAATCAGTCTGTCTGCCACATTTTACATGAACACAAGAACTACCTTGATTTTGTACAAATCTTCACCAACTTGTAGCATACATTCTTAGACTTGGATGTTTTGGACATGAAATGATTGAGATAGCAGCTTTCTGGACCAGCTGCAGCTTCCTGCAAGGCCTACAAACTGCACAGAAGAAGAATAAAAATTGTGCTGTTGTTATCAACTGTAGAATTAACAAACAAGGAATATTCCAAAAGTGCCCCTCAGGAGCTCCTCTGTTTTATCTGTTGTTTCTGTTTTTTTTACAGTCCTGTACATCCAGCAAGCTGTTGGACATCCACAAATTAAGCTCTCATACAACAAAAAAGAAAGTGTTCTGTAAAATGTTAGTGTGATTGAATGCTTGCAGAGTATCAGACTGGTCTGACAGACAATCATTTCCAGAACTGATTGCCAGCTGTGATCAAAAAGTGAAAAGAATCTGACCTTTGACCTGTCATGGACAGCCAGGTCTTAGAAATGTAGAACATATCTCTTTTAAGCACCTCAGCCACATGTGATTTTATAGCTGAGGCGTCTAACATACTTGATAGGTTAAAAAACACCATTTGTTCCAACACGTCAGTCAGCTGCCCCTTTTTTGTTACTCTCAGGTCCTTTCCTGCTTTCGCTCCATACCCTGTCCCTGTAGTCCCATATCACACCCATATCATGCAATCTTTAAAGTGCATGGTGTATTTCATATAATTATATATTTTTTTCATAGCATTTGGCAATGACAAAAATAGGCAAATGTATTTTGAACTCTTTTCCAAGCTGTACTTCCAGTTGACAGAAACATCAGTTGTTTCTGGGAGTGAAAGTACTTGTAGGAATAACAATTTCAAATGTTTTTTCTATGGGAGTCTGAGTACAGTACTTGCTGGAATAACTATGTTTGTGATATGCACTGTTACCAGTTGTTTTATAATTGTTTATGATATACACTGTGCCCAGTTGTTGCATAATTATGTTTAAGATATGCAGTACTCAGTTGTTGTATAATTTGGATATACACTGTACCCAGTTGTTGTATAATTATTTTAATGATATGCAAACATTAGATTAGGGCTACTCACCTTTGAAGGCACTGTGGAGCATTTCAAAATCTATCAGAAGAGCTGGACACTGCAATATTTGTATAAGGTATATATAGTTGGATATGAATTCTAAAGATAAATATATGGCATACTTATAATAATGTTCAATCTAAAATAGGGCAAAGGTGAGTAGTAATATTACGATTTTTTATGTCAAAAAAAAAAAAGTTTGATTGAGACCTTTACCTTTTAAGGGACCTTTTGAATATATGAATATATGAATATATAATATATACTTATATATGCAATTACTGTTTATATATATATATATATATATATATATATATATATATATATATATATATATATATATATATATATATATATATATATATATAAACATGGCAGGGAGGGGGTTAATATCCTCCCTGCCAAAAATATGTGCAAATGCACACTGGTGTAATTTAAGTATATTGCTGTTAATAAAATAGGAAAGGTAGTGTAAAAGCCTTTTTGATGTGTGTTTTGGTTGTTTATTTTGTGTTACAGGTAAACAACTTAGCTGTACTTTTTTTAGTTAGGTTCCCGTTTTGTGTTAGTCAGTGCTTGTAAGAGCTAGGTGTTTGTTTTGTTTGAAACAAAACAACACACCATAAATTTTTATCGTGCAGTCTCGACTTTGAAGGTAAAGACAGGACCCAGGACAAACTTTCCCCGTTGTTTAGTACACTCTCAACATCAATATGTATATAGCGATACATATGTATATATATATATATAATATATATACTATATACTAGATATATATCATATATATATATATATATTTCAGGTCCAGTCCTTAACCACTCGGCCATAGCAGCTTTTTTTCTAAAAACAAAAATAAATACCTTACCAGGGTTCTGAGAATCATGGTGGTTAGGTGTTTGAGCAAAAGGTTCAAATGAGAGAGACTACTGTGTCTACTGTGCAAGTCTGGTTGTTTTCAGACCTTTATAAAAGGAGGAAAATATATATTTTTGCAGTTACTAGGGTGTAACACAAGATGTCTCATACCTGCATTAGTTCCTGCTCTGAGAAAGCAGATCTTGAGGATGGGCAAATGTATAAACTTATAAAAGCCTTTAAAAATATGCACATTAGCCCTTCTTCAGAGGCTGAAGAAACCACAGACTGGGAAAAGGTTTAAGAGAGTCCAAGCAAAGTGGCTTTAAGCCTCCATCCCAAGGAGCCTCTGTGGACTGTAAATGCTCCTCTTGGAACTGAACTGAAAATCGCCCCAAAAGAGAGAGAGGCGGATGTTTCGGGGTAACTCAGAAAACATCCCTATGGGCGGGGCCCCTTAGACACGCCTTCCTGGATCTTTCATATGCCATCCTGACCCCAACCTGATGCAGGATCTTAGGGAACCTACTAAGAAGGCCCTCCACACACTCTTTTGACTGAATGAGTATGCCGCCATGTCTTCTACAAACTTTAGATACTTCTGTGAAAATGCAGTTCTTGAACCTGACGATCTTGAGATGGACTGGACCACTGAAGAAGTGATCAGACTTATAAAAGATTTTGAAAATGTTCCCCTCAACGGCCCTTTAGGCATCTCTTTTGAAATAGTATTAAAGATATCCAGGGGGCTCCTGGCTTCTCTATTGGAAGTGATCATTGACCGTGATATGCTGACAAATTGCCAGGGGTGCGAAGTTGACCAACCAAGCCAGATGAGACACAGTTGCCTTTTTGAAGCCGACCCCGATTATTTCAATCAACATTTTGAAGAAATACTAGAAAAAATCCACGTCCCTTGGTTGAAGTTTCTGGTGGCTAAAGCTCTAGCTGGTTTAAATTTTCATCCTTCTTTGACAAAACTTCAAAAACTGGGGGATGATATTTTAACAGAGCTAAGACCAGAAAACAGCATTATATGTAAACTGCGGCATCTACAAGAAGCGAGACATTGGCAACAAAATAGCCAAAGCTTTCTACCATCGCAGTTTTACTAATCCCCAATCTCCTTTAGTTTATTACGGAGCCTGTGACTTTGAAAATGGGGAACGTCCAGACTCCAGCAAAACTGAGGAACAACATGAAGGGGATGCTGTTTCAGTTAATAACTGAGAAAGTGGCTTGTAACAACAACTTAAAAAGTATAACCGATTTAATTCATAAAGATGTTGATGCTTAATGGCAAGAGTTGGTCAATACACATGTAAAACACTGTAACCCCTTAAATGCATTTTTAATGAATATAGTAACTCAAATGTTTAAAAAGAAAATGGAGGTTACAAGTACATGCTAACGAGTATAGATATGTTATCCAAATATGCCTGGGTAATACCCCTGAAAAATAGGTCATCTAAGATGTTGACAAAGGCATTCAAGAGGATCCTCAGCATAGGCAGGAAGCCTAAAAAACAACAAACTGATAAGAGGGCCGAATTTCTAAACAGAGTGTTTCAGAACATGCTAAAAAAAAACTTAATATTCTAAACCTTACTAAGGACAATGAACTAAAAGCCTCTATTGTTGACCCTGAAAACAAAAATGTGGAAATATTTCATCGCCTTTAAGTATACGGATAAAGTACAAGAAATGGTTCAGGTTTATAATTACTCCTTTCATCGTAGTATTAAAATGAAACCTTTTTGTAATTAACTTAATGAAGACAATTCACTTAAAGTATTTGTATACCAATATATCCACCGGTTTATAAGCTGTGTGATTATGATGGAGAGGCTATAAACTGCATTTTTTATGAACCAGAATTGCAGAAAATAATGGCCAAGACTGATAGGTTGATTAGGGCAGAGAAGATAGTGTCTGAGAAAAAAGAAAATGGTAAAAAGTCTTATCTTATAAAATGGGTAGGTTGTCCTGAAAAATTTAACAGTTGGGTCGCTGGGGATCAGGTTGTGGATCTTAAGAGTTAACAAGTCCTGTGATATTTTATTACCCTTAAAACATTAATCAAGCTGTCTCAAGACTCTTTTTATATGTCTTTGCCTAGTAACGCTTCACAGGAGGTTTTCCCTAAAAATGATATAGCTGATTTTACTACCAAGTTAGTTAAAACAATGAATCTACCAGGAAAATGGAAAGTTTGCTCAGCAGAGATTCAACAACCCTGAACCTGGGATAATATAAAATGTACTGATGGCACTTTCATTACTTATGAGATAGAAAAGGCCATAAAATATGATTATACCATCGCCAAAAGATATTACACTAAACCTTCATGATGGGAAAAGGACCAGATCAGAAGGGTGACAAAGCTCCTGATGAGCAATTTAAAAATTATTTGAAATTAGTCTATAAACCTACTGAAAGAAGAATATATATAAAAAGTACTAATTCAATGATGATTTTTGCCCCAGCACAACTCTGACAAATATTAGGATTTCGCAAGACTGCAAGGCGCGAAACTCTCAATCTACTGGGTCCTATTGAGGCTAAACTATTTAGTGCTCATATGAGCACCATCTATCCTGCTGATATCCGAACAAGTTTTTATACCATGTATGTCTACACAGATATCATTACACATCAAACTGTTAGAGATAGTTACGTGCCTCTTCTAAGGTGTGTCCCTATTAGAGGCAAAACCAATGATATAGTCACTGTAACTTACGACAGACCTCATTACGCCCTCCTCAGCAAAACCAGCTTTGATACTATAACTATACAAAGTAGGACGGACCAAAACAAGTTAGTGCCATTCTGTTTTGGGAAGGTAGTAGTAAAGCTGCTTTTTTACACCTAATTGAAAAGAAAATGAGACCTCGTGGAGATGTCAATCTTCACATTAATTATTACAAAAATCAACCTGGTAATGGGTTGCTGGGGTTTTCTGGAGCTCCAGTGATGTATGGAGTGGGTATAGGGCGCATTTTTCAAAGTCTTTTCAGAAAAGCTTTGTCTCTACTTCGAAGGGGTTTTGAAATAGTTAAACCTCATTTTAAATCAGCCGCTAAAAATATTATTAGTGACATGGTGTCAAATGTCCTAACAAGTGATAACACTCCTAGTAACAACAGCCAGTCAGGGGAGGGATTGATGGTGATGTCCAGAGGCTACAAGAAAAAACATATCAACACCCTGGATCTCGCTA
This sequence comes from Polyodon spathula, assembly GCF_017654505.1. Classification (NCBI taxonomy): domain Eukaryota; kingdom Metazoa; phylum Chordata; class Actinopteri; order Acipenseriformes; family Polyodontidae; genus Polyodon; species Polyodon spathula. The sequence goes on from NC_054550.1 coordinate 15,858,820, forward strand.
TCATCATCACAAATAGGCTAAACTCTCCACATTTAGGTCATTTAGTAGCGGCAACCAGAGAAGGAGCAAGAAACCAAAGACTCATGGAAAAAACATGCCCTTACAAAAATACAGACCTTCCTGCAAACTGTAGTGGCAAGTGTTCTGCAAGTTTGATGAAAACTTATGGTGAATAGTTGCAGAAAACTTGCCACAATTTCGCTTTTCAGATGCAAATTAGATGTTCTGGCAAACAGCTGTGGCGATCTTGTGGCAAACATTTATGGTGTAGTAACAGCAAACTTCTGGTGAACTATCGTGAATATTGTGATTGCTTTTTTGTGTAGAGATGCAGTGGAAATATATAAATTATATAATAAATTAAAAATAATAGAAATAGAAAAAGAATGTATACACACCAATTTGGCATTAAAGTTTTGATAATTCAGCTCAAGTATTTAAACAGTGGGACACAATAACATGTTAACAATATCTTCACTGCCTAATGTCTTTTGTGTAAATTACACATATACCATTACATGTTAAACACATTACAATGGCAGGTCATTACACATTTTAATCCTGAGTCACAGCTAACATAGAAACTATTTTGTTATGCTCCAGGGTGTATTTTGCTGACCGCATTTCTGCTTATAACAAAAACATGTTATTTCAAGCTAGCTATACATTGATCCATATTGTCTTCATCTTTATCAGCCTAAAAAAGTAATTTGAATGTAAACATTTATCAAAGGTTAAACAAATGGGTCCCATTTTATGCCAGTCCTATTTTAATTGCCTCAATGGCAGATCCCACATCATAATTTGCCCCCTTTACTAACTTAAAAAAGCATTGAAAACTAGCTTTAAAACTTTATTCAATAGACAAACAGAATACATAAAACACTGAATAAAATACAACGTTAGGTTATTACCATAACCCTGGTTCGCTGAAAGAGAATGACAACCATTACAGAATGGGAAAGAGCCCTCTCTGACCGTCAATCACTGAGCATATATAAAAAAAGCTGCCCTATCAGGGCCATCCTGTGAAGGGGAAGTCCCTCCCATCTCCTGTTTAAGCGGGACATCCTCACAGTAACATATCTCAATTTTATTTTGAAATCAGAGGTCAGCTGGGGAACCAGGGTTATGGTAATAACCTAATGTTTCCTTTCAATGGAATGACAACCATTACCAAATGGGAAGCTGTACCAAAGCTGTCGTGGCTTCAAATTACCGACAATACAGCCTCACGGTGATGGCCACAGAGCCCACATGACGCCTAAGGGCATGCTGTCTGTAACACCCTAGAGCCCAGAGAGGGTCTCACTCGGTTTGCAACATCAAGGTGGTAAAAACGCGCAAATGTCTGACTACCTGTCCATGTAGCAGCATTGCATAACTCGTCTAAGGAGGCACCATGAAGGAAAGCCCACAAAGTTGCCTGACCCCTGGTAGAATGGGCCGTAATGTCCACCAGTGAGGGGGAGTCCGTCTGTTCATACGCCAAGCGTATAGCATCTGCCACACAGTGTACTAGATGTTGCTTCGATAGGGACTGAACTCTAGAGCGGGACCCATAGCAGACAAACAGCTGGTTGGACCGTCTCCAGAACGCCGTCCTATCCAGGTAACAGCGCAGAGCCCGAGCTGACAACGGTCCTCCACTGACTTGTGCGGGGCAGGTCTGAAAGTTTTCAAAACCACTGGTTAGTTAATATGGAATGGAGATGCCACCTTTGGCAAAAAGGCTGGATTTGTTCTTAATGTTATCCGTGAGTCATTTCCAGTGAAAGCCATGCATGTGGCTCGTTTCGCAGACGTAATGGCTATTACAAATCCACCTTCAAGGAAACAGGGCGCAGTTCTGCTGACGCCATGGGCTCGAATGGGGGACCCATAAGGACTTGCAGTACCAGTTCCAGATCCCACTTGGGAAACATACTTTTCATGGGAGGACAAAGCCTCCGGCCAGACCAAGAGTTCGAGCTGGGCTGGGTTCGTGTGCCATATTAGCCCCTCCGCTTGGCTCAGGTGGTCCTTGCACATCAGGAGGTGCCAGGGTTGTCCCAACAACATGTCAGAGAGGAGAGCAAACCAGGGGCGTCTCGGTCATCTGGGTGCAACCAGCAAGACCTGTGCTCTCTCCACCCTGATCCTCTCTAGTGTCAGAGGTATTAATGGTAGCGGAGGGAATGCATACAAGAGCCCCTGTGGCCAGGGGTGAGCTAGCGCATCTACTCCCAGGGGGCCCCCATCTCTCTCCATAGAGAACCATAGGGGGCAATGAGTGGACTCGGCTGTGGCAAAGAGGTCGACTCGTGCAGTATGAAACCTCTCCCAAATCTGTTTCACCACTTGAGGATGCAGTCTCCATTCCGAGCTGTCTGGAGCTCTTCTGGACAGGAGGTCTGCTGCCTTGTTGTCCACACCAGGGAGGTGAACCGCCCTGATGGAACGCAAGTTTCTGTGCGTCCAGGACAGGAGTCTGTGCGCTGCATGGTGAAGGCCCGGTGAGCGCAGGCCGCCTTGGTGGTTTATGTAGGCTACCACTGTGGTATTGTCCGTCCGGACCAGCACATGTTTGTGCGCTAATTGCTGGTGAAAATGAGATAACGCCAGGTTCACTGCTTGCAGCTCTTGGGCATTTATGTGCGCTTGCTGCCAATGTCCCTTCCACTGACCTCTTATTCCTCTCCCATTCTGGAGGCATCTGTAGTGACCACTTCCCTTCTGTGAGGGGATCCGAGGGGAGATCCGAGGCGCAGATTGCCGGGATGGAGCCACCACTCCAGTGTCTTCCGGCATTGTCTGGACACTCGCACCAGCCGGTACTGATCTCGGACCGGGTGCACCTTGAGCGTATTTACCCAGGCTTGAAGCGGGCGCATTCTCAGCAGCCCTAGTGGAAGGATTCTCGAGGTGGCTGCCATCAGCCCCAACAACCTTTGATATATTTTGACCTGTAGGAGAGCGTCCTCTCTGAATAGGGAGAGTGTGGCCTCCAACGACCGAATCCTGTCTTCTGACAGTGAGGCAAGCATGCTCACAGAGTTCAGTTTGATCCCCAGGAACACTGTGGACTGAGAAGGTACGAAGTTGCTCTTCTGTTGATGTACTGAGAGCCTTAACTTCGTCACATGATCTATGACCTGTTTTGTGTGTGCCTCTGCGCGTGCTTTGGAATGCGTGCAAACTAGCCAATCGTCCAGATAGTTCAGGATCTGAATACCCCACAGCCTGAGTGAACATAAGAACATAAGAAAGTTTACAAACGAGAGGAGGCCATTCGGCCCATCTTGCTCGTTTGGTTGTTAGTAGCTTATTGATCCCAAAATCTCATCAAGCAGCTTCTTGAAGGATCCCAGGGTGTCAGCTTCAACAACATTACTGGGGAGTTGATTCCAGACCCTCACAATTCTCTGTGTAAAAAAGTGTCTCCTATTTTCTGTTCTGAATGCCCCTTTTTCTAAACTCCATTTGTGACCCCTGGTCCTTGTTTCTTTTTTCGTTCTAGGAGCCTGTCCACGTTTTCAGTGATGTGCTTGACCGAGGCTCCCGGAAGGCAGCACACTGTTGTAGTAAGGGGGTCCAAACTGCGAGTGGAGCCAGTGCTGCATCCATGCACTTTGAAAATGTGCGGGGCACCAGCGAGAGGCCAAATGGCAGCATGCAGAATTCGTATGCGTTGCCTTGAAAGGCGAAGCGCAGATACTTTCTGTGCGCGGGACGGATCGGGACATGGAAGTAGGTGTCTTGCAGGTCGATCGATGTGAACCCAGTTGGACGGACTGGAGGATACGCTGTGCTGTCAACATGTTGAACTTCCTCTGTTTGAGGAACAAGTTGAGGACCCTGAGGTCCATAATTGGTCTGAAACCGCCATCCCTTTTGGGCACCAGGAAGTACCTGGAGTAAAAGCCGCTGAGGGCATCACTTGGACTTACCAAGTGTATAGTGTTCTTCTGTTGAAGATTGGCGATCTCCTGTTGAAGGAGTATTGCACTCGCTGGTTCAGTGGTGGTGAGGAGCGTGCGCTTGAAGGATGGCAGACCTAAACGGAATTGTACAGCGTATCCGTGTCTCATTGTCGATAACACCCAGGAGTCCTGGGTGCAGCCTTGGGTCAGTCCGGTTGTGAGGGGGCTTGGTGTTGGGGGCTTGAGAGGGGGCAGGTCTTTCTTAGGCCCTGGCCTCGGTCTCCAGCCGGAGAACCAGTTACCCCTGGCCTGCGGTGGTCCCCTGCCGCTGGCTCTGCCTCTGCCTGCTTGTCTACTCCTGGGGTGGAGGGCGGTGTTCAGACCCTTTTACCCCAGATCCTTTCACCCCCAGTAAGCCGGAAGGCGCGAAAACTCAGGCAACCTTCGTGGCCTTGTCTAGCCTAGTGTAATGGGGGCATCCAGTAGTGCCACCTTCTCAGTTTCCACGACCTTGGCTTGCATCAGCCACAAATGCCAGCGAGCAGCCACCATTGCAGCCAGCGACCTCCCTAATGCCTGGCCTAACTCTCCCATTAGGCCAGTCATCGCCTTAGCTACTGCTTACAGCTGAGACACAGACGAAGACATCGGTAAGGGACGTCGGAGAGACGGTAGCCCTCAGCACCCTCTCGTGGTCTTATCGGTAGAGCACCAGAGTAGCCATGGCATTCACTGCTCTAACTCACAGCACTGCACATGTACGCTTTCTTTAGCACGTGCCGCATCCGTTGCCCTGAAAGGCTTAGATGGACAGTTTGGGTCATCTCCCTTGGTGAAGGTGGAACTTTGCATCAATACCGTGACCGTGTCCCTGATAGTAGGGAATGTGCCTAGGCCCACTTCTTGGGCTCCTGCAGTGTGCAGCAGACATTCTGCTGTCCTGGAGGTCAATTCTAGGAAGTCTGGGCACAAAGGGAGGACTTGCTGAGGTTTCCCTTTTATCTGGAGGAAGCGGTTTCCCTTTTCATCCTGTTCTGCTGGCCAGGGAATGTCCGTGGCTGCAGCTGCACGCTGCATTAGCGCCCGGAATGCTGTCCTCTGTGACACATACAGCAGGGGTGGTAAGGAGCCCTCCACTCTGGCCTGCCCGATGGAAGTGGCTGGGTCCAAGACGTCTGATCTTGACTCCGTGAAGGACAGCTCACCTGGGCTAGGAGGTTTAGGTGTTGGTCAGTACAGTATTTCACTGTCATGACCACCACTGCATTTAAGCATCTGTGGCTTGCTTAGTGGCCTCACTGTGCCACTATGCAATCCTCCTCCATCTACAAGCTTATCACCCACTCAATGAATGTGTATTCACTTTATTAAAACATTTTCACAAAGAGAACAAAAAAAAAAAAACATCTGCCATGTCGACTCACACCTACACTGCACAACTTGCTTTTTTTTTCTACTGGGGGTCGCTGCAGATCAGGGATTATACTTTATACATGCCGTGTATGTGCTTAATCTCGCAAGATTTGATCAAATTCAGATTCAAAAACAGTTTTATTGGCTGTACACGTCATTGCACGTGTTACAGTACTGTATTACATGCAGTCAGTTTGCACCGAAATGATTCTTATAAGTGGATCTCTTGATTCTTACAAGCAGAATATTTTATCATGGTTAGTATAGGAATTATTTTGTTACAGTGGTTGATTCTTTTATCAGTAATTCTTATAAATGGTGTGCACTGTATAAGAACAGAAATATGGAATACCTAAAATAAATAGAAAACATTAGATTTGTTACATAATTTGGATTTATTCTCAATGCAATTTAAAAATAACAAACATTATTCATTTAATTAACACCATTCATCAGAACTCCCCTTTTGGAAGTGTGGGCTTTTGAATGAATGGCTTTAATGAAGTCTGAATCCTTCATTCTCAGCTTGTATGTGTGTGTATATATATATATATATATATATATATATATATATATATAATATACTTTTTTTTGTTATATACAATATATATATATATATATATATATATATATATATATATATATATATATATATATATATATATATATATATATATTGTATTAGAAACAAAAGTTTTAAATCACTTACACTTACTAAAATTACTTTCACTTACATTTTTAAGTACTTCAGCAGACCAATTTAGACAGAAATGAATAACATTGGATTGCCTACTATGCTGGCATTATAACTATCTGAAATGTGATATTATTATGTCTTTAAGCAGCAGACCTCCACTGATGCTAAAACTTTTGTTTTTCAGCCCATGTAAATAGCAGCAAGCTGAAATATCTTAAATTTATACAGTACACAATGTGAAAGTAGCATGATTCATGTTGCTGCAGCCCTTAAGTATTTTCATAACAGCAACAGTCGACAACAGATACACCTGAACAAAAATATACATTTTATACATTTATGAAGCAATTAAGGTTGCATTTTTTAAAATACATGATTAATATTAACAAACATAAACACGTTTTTCCCCAACGAAATGATCATGACATCATAATTCTGAAGGACGTCGAGCAGCGTTTTAAACAAGGCTAAATAAATCTGAAACAAATGCATTTAAATGACACATTATAAAAATGCAAACAAAAATAATTCAATCTTTTGCACACTAAATTGTTTATGATACTAAAATGGCCAACCAGTGTATAAATAATTGTAAACAATTTGCTTATTTTTTATTTCAACATTTTTTGAATAATTTTTGGACATAATGAATGTATCATAAATGTTTATTATTTAATAAACGGGAGTTTAAATTATTAGCAAGTAGACACGTTTCTATATGAAATCTGAACTTTTTCACTAAAGTAAAATCATGCTTATTTGATTTTGAAATGCCACTTGCTATATTTACTACTACTAAAAATAAATAAATAAAAATGATTTTGGTGGGAATTGAACTTGAACCCGTTCATGGCCCCACGGAAAGATTAACTTGCTAACTTATTTCATTTTTAATAATAGTCTGATACGCTCCCTTCCTTACCTTTTTTCTGAGAATTTTTGGTAGTGATAAAAAACATTAATCTCTCTTGACCGCCGTTCCAGCCAATTGTAATTGTTAGCTGACGGCGCACAGCTTGGGTCAAACCATAATAGTGTAGGGGGAATTGATTGTGAGTGTTTATAAATTTGGCCCACCCTCTAAACACCTTACAATTTTTGGATTATATTAAATACAAAAATAATGCAAAAAATTTCAATACAGACTATATATATTTAAATGTTGTATATTTTATAAATGTAAAGCTATGTAAACTCACCTGTAAACTTGTGTGGTTCGTGTCTTTCCAATGGAATATGCGCAAGCCTTGAGAAGCTGCTTTTGAAGTTTACAGCTCGTGAAGTCTGCTCGAGACCTCGTAGCTCGAAGAATCTGTTTAGTTTGATGCTCAAATTTCGTGTTTCTCAAATATTGTGTTTATTAGTCGTAGTAATCTCAGTCGTGATTATATGTATAATTACAATAGTAGCAAGTGCTGAAAATGATATTGCTGAGACAAGTAACCTATAAAAAAAAAATCATATAAAATAAATCACCAAGGTCTTTAAAATTTATAATCCAGTTTAATCTGAGAATTGTGAACTCTAATGAATTCTAATGGGTTTTATACTGCTCTGTTGTAAGTCACAAAACCATGAATAAATACATGATATAGTTAAAAACAAACAAACAAAAAAAAGATTACAGCATGACTGGTTTAATATACCTATCATTTTGTCATAAATAATATGGACATGCTCTAATTTGTGCCAATTTGCTTTGCTCCACCTTTTGTTTGGCAAATTGTTTGCTACTAACGGCAATCAATTTTTCTTCAAACTTGAAGAAAAACCTCTATGTGGAGATTCCACCCCTCAAGATAATCTTCCCCATTGAACGCTATGTAAAATTCAGATCTGCTCATAGGAAGAGAGGTATAATCAGGCTGAAAGACTCTCTTATTATACACTATCTGAAATTTTTTCTGAAGTGGCCTGTTTTCCAAATTGAAATTATTTTTTATTACAGTGAATCTGTGAGCCTGGAATCACGATCTGTTCTGCAGGGGTGTTTCTATCAAGATTCACAAAGTTTTGAACTAGGTCTTTTAATAAAGCAAAGTTAATTAATTTGGAATTTTCGTAGTTTCATTGAAGTGGTGATACATCGTACCACAGGCTACTTTGCTTAAGGGGTTTACATCACCAGCGTAGCATTGGGGACAACCATGAAAAAAAGACCCTGCAAATTCAAAAGCAGTACGCTTACCATTAATCACAGCATGTCGGTCCAAGAAAAAGGGATTCATTTTAAGCTCTCTATAGTTTAAAGCATATTGAATGAATACATTTTCAGTTTCAGACACATATAGTGCCGTTTAAAAATATTTGCCCCATATGATTTTCTGCATTTTTCATATTTCTGACACTGAATGTTATCAGATCGTTAATCAAAATCTAATATTAGATAAAAAGGACCCTGAGTGAACAAATAGCACAACATTTTGATACTTATTTCAATTATTTATTAAAGAAAGTTATGTGACAACCAATGTCCCTGTGTGAAAAAAAGTAATTGCCCCCTTAGACTCAATAACTGGTTACGCCACCTTTAACAGCAATAACTGCAACCAAATGCTTCCTGTAGTTATTGATCAGTCTCTTACAGCGCCATGGAGGAATTTTCGCCCACTCCTTCATGCAGAACTGCTTCAACTCAATGACATTTGTGGGTTTTCGAGCATAAACTACTCGTTTCAGGTCCAGCCACAACATCTCAATGGGGTTTAGGTCTGGACTTTGACTAGGCCATTCCAAAACTTTTAATTTTTTGTTCTTGAACCATTCTGATTTAGACTTGCTTGTTTGTTTCAGATCACTGTCTTGCTGCATGACCCAGCTGTGCTTCAGCTTCAGCTCATGAACGGATGGCCTGACATTCTCCTGTAGAATTCTTTGATACAGAGCAGAATTCATAGTTCCTTCAATGATGACAAGTTGTCCAGATCCTGATGCAGCAAAGCATCACCATGACAATACCAGCACCATGCTTGACCGTTGGTATGAGGTTCTTACTGTGGAATGCAGTGTTTGGTTTTCGCCAGACATAACAGGGACCATGTTGTCCAAAAAGTTCCACTTTTGACTCATCTGTCCATAGAACATTGTTCCAGAACCCTTGAGGATCATCCAGGTGTTTTTTGGCAAACTTGAGACGAGCATTCATGTTCTTCTTAGTGAGCTGTGGTTTCCGCCTTGCTACTCTGCCATAAATCCCATTTTTGCCCAGTGTCTTTCTGATGGTGGAGTCATGAACACTGACCTTAGCCAGGGGGAGAGAGGCCTGCAGATCCATGGATGTTGTTTTAGGGTTCTTTGTGACTTCCTGGACGATTTTACACCTTGCTCTTGGAGAGATTTTGGCAGGACGGCCACTCCTGGGAAGATTCACTACTGTCCCAAACCTTTTCCATTTGGACAATATGGCTCTGACTGTGGTTTGGTGGAGCCCCAGAGCCTTAGAAATGGCTTTGTAATCCTTTCTAGACAGATAGGCATTAACAACTTTTTTCCAGAGGTATTCAGGAATTTCTTTTAATCATGGCATCATGTGCCTCTAGAACGTGTATGCTGACAACTTCACTCTGATTGTAAGGGCCAAAGTTAGTCAGATTTATATTGATTTAATAGATTTACTTTTTCACACCTGAAGATTGCATGTTTGATTACCTTGTACATCAAACAAATGAAAGAAGCACCAAACTTTGGTGTCATTCTTTCTTTCAGACTCCCTTTATATACTACCACAATCCACAAAAAGGTCTGACCAAATTCAATATGAAAAATTTGCAAAAATGCAGAAAATCAAACAGGAGGCAAATACTTTTTCATGGCACTGTACATTAGTCATTGTATCGATGCATTTGAAAAGCTTTTTTGCTGATTAGCGTAATTGTCTGGAGGAATGATATCTATTGTGTCTTTTGGCATAAATTTCCTTCTGTCCATAGCCATAGACAGTGAAGCAATGGTGTTACATTGGAAGGGGTCTATCTGCCATAGCATATGCTTCTGTACAGTATCTGATACAGGCCTCTTTCAAAATTTCAACATTGTTTTTGCAGTAGAAGGCCATCTCTTCTCTGAAATTAAAAACACCTTTCTTAATCGACTCATACCATTTGTAAAAGTCAACACGTTCTTTTGACAATTTGCTGGACCCCGTAGTAATGTAGATAGATAGATAGATACCATAGACGATGTCTAGATATTATAACATATAAAGGGGCATTACCTCTTTAACCGCTTTAAAACACTGCACATCACTAAGCTCTATTTAGTTTAAAATTAAACAGTTAACCTTTTGCAGTCCAGTTATTCAGCACTTGTCAGGCGCGTCAGGTCCAATTTATTTTCACACTCTAAAAGACAGAAGTTGATCCAAAGCTGGTCAGCACCTTCTTGGAACATTGAAGCAACTACTGGAGCTGTCATTTTCACCTTCAAAATCGTGAGTTTGGCTCAGTGCACTTGAGATTGATCACATGATCAAGCTGCTGAACATGAAAGCTTTGCATTTATTTTGAATAGCTAGAACAGGAGACTGTTTCAGATGTGATTTATTTATCAACAACTGTAAACATGCTTATTCTCTAGTGAAAATGAATAGACCAACAAAACCTAGGACTGCATAGCAGTTCCATCTTTTGAACAGTTGAACAATCCACATTTTGAACAGCTTTAAGTTCCATCCTTTAAGCCTTTGAACATGTTCATAAACCACTTTTTAAATTTAGTCCTGTTGTGTATGATTATATTGAAAAAAACATTACGGAATAATAGTGTAGCAAATCTGATAGTGCAAGACTGGAGATAGAAATTACCATTGAACAGCCAAGGGATTCGAACTCAGGCACAAAATAAAGGACAGGTAAACAGAAAACACTTGTATAAAATAAATCAGTCAAACAAATCATTATCTTCTACCCCACAGTTTTGTAAGCTCCCGCTGCATCCCAAAAGTTGGCTTTTCCAACACCACCCCCACATGTTGTCCTGTAACAGATGTCTCACAGGTGTACCAAGCAGGCTGCAAAAAACAGTGTCACAAACATAATCCTGAAGGAAAACAAACAATAACACAGAACAGTTTTGTAGCGTGGGATGCTACAATAGTTTTATTTACATTTTAATATAGAGGTCAAAATGACAGCTACAGCAGTTCTAGGTACATTTGTAGGTAGATATAGTATTATCAACTCCAGAATATGTGTCACTTAGTACATAGGACATCTAGAACTTTTCTGTGGTTACCTCTTGGTGTTTAACTTACATTACAGAATACTGCAATTCTATCACTTCTTCTTGGAAGTTAGATTTTGTTACTCCAAAACTTTCTGATGTGTATGAAACAGCTTTGACATCAACATAAAATTGATTCTTTGCATGTGAAAGTACTGGGATCAGTGGTTTCATGTCAAAAAACCAAGAGGCAAACTCAATCGACAACTCAGTAAGATACTCCACGTATGTTTGTGTCAAAAAGTATGCTGGATCACGCAATGTTGTCACCTGTAATTGCAAAGTTGGGAAATGTGTGAAACCACTCTTAAGAAGTTGATCACAAAAAATAACAGTTTTGCTTCGAATACAGAAACATCGGTAAGTAAAATAGGTAGGATATTTCCCTTTTCTTGTATCTTGAGGTTCAGTGCATTCATATGATGGGTGATCTGTAAGAAATGCCACTGGCAGCATTAACGCTTCATCATTCAGGGATGACAGTAGATCAAATCAATTCTTCTCTTCCAAAAAATCTCTAACGGCAGGAAGCAGATCCATAAAATGAGTCCACATCTGAACACGACTAAATCATGTTACTTCTACCTGCAGCACCAAATTGCTGTAATGAGTTTCATACTTGTCAACTAAAGGTTTGAACTGTCTGGGCGTGAGTACAAGTGCAGTGATAAAGTTCACTATTTTAACCACAACCTCCATGGCGGTTTTCACAGATCCTTTACTTAACCCCATCCACACTTTGAGACTGGCTTTTTCGCCGGTCTAAAAAACACCAAAAACAATATAATATATATATATATATATATATATATATATATATATATATATATATATATATATATATATATATATATTATAATAATAATAATAATAATAATAATAATAATAATAATAAAACAGCGCACATATATATAGGTGTGGGACACTCTGCCACAGTAATACAGCGGCGTGTATTACTTACATTTATAATCCCTGTGCTGGTCCCAAAATAATAGTCTCGTTATTGTATCCCCACAAGTATATACACAAGTCTGTTCTGTGTGTGAATTAGTGATTGTTGTACAATACAGTTTACAGTGGTATAAGTGAAGTGCTGTCCCGGGTTTGTGCAGGCCTCTGGTGACAGCTCTGGAACGTGTTAGTCGTCTAGTGATTATAAGCAATAATAGACAAAACAAAACAAACACTCACGATTATTCACCTGTGGCAATGTTGCCCTGCCCCTGTGTGTATTTCCGTGTTGTATGTGGCGTGTTGTGTGTTAATGTTGGTGTATAGTTAATGGTACACGAGATGTAATATGGGTTACGAGCACAAGTTTTTAAAATGTATATTTGTATTTAAGCACGAGAATTGCACAGCACTTCACATGCAGGTAAAATGTAATAATATCTGAGCATAGGGAAGTGCATTTATTAATTCACGTGCATTTGTACTGAGACTCCAATTGAATGATTGATTAGCAATCGAGTCTTGCTACAGCTGCATAAAAGCAGCATGTTTTCACTCACTTGGGGGTTGTGTGTTCGGTGAGTGGAGAATGGGTGGGGAGAAGGAGAAAACAAAAAGAGAAGTAAAACTAATTAAACTCACCGTGTTTGTCTGTTTGTCCTCTGTTTGTTTACTCTTTTGTCGTTATGTCTATTTTATTTGGCGTCAATTGTTGTGTGCTGTTTTGTTTTAACCTTTTTGTTTCATTAAAACACTGAGCGCAGTCATTGCATCTCAGTTTCAACCCCAGTACTGCCTCTTGTGTTATTCTTTCTGGCCTGACGTCATGTTCACATCACCACACAAATAAAGGTCCTTCCAGGTCACTTATTAATAATAAAAAACAAAGGAACAGATACATTGCTTCGCCCCCTTTTTATACCATCACTCATGCCCTTTGGTAAACGATTGCAGCTGCTTTTTACGATCTGAAGCTGCCCTCCGGGTAAATGAGTCAGTATACCGAAGCTCCGTCTCTTTTCTACATGACTTCCTTTTAACCCTTGGAATGAAGTGTCAGTTCACATAGTCAGAGTACTCTGTTCCCGTTACTTGGCACCCTCGCAGGTCAAGAGGGAGATTTACCACCAAGAATCATTGTCTTTCTGTCACAGGGTCTCAGACTGACATTATGGGGTCCACATGCGGCCAGTGGGCCAAGTAGCCTGGTATTAGATGCACCATCTGTCAGAGCCATGTGTCACATAGCTCAATACGATTCAGGTTTCTGGATATGCTGTGGCAGTTACTCTGGGCAACAGCAATTTCAACCATTCCAATTGCCTTTTGACATCTTGTGGCAGAGTGTCCCGCCCCTTTGTTTGTTATTTATTTATATTATGATTTATATGTATATATGACGGTGAAAGCCAATATTATTTGTTATTGTTTTGTGTTTATATTTTTGAAACCTTGTGAGGATGCATGACTGATCAGCTACTGAATATTTAACTAGCTGACAATCACACATCCTTGTTAAATTTGTGTAGACTATGGCCGAGGGGTAATAAGATAACTATTAGCTAGTTAACCCCTCAGCCAGAATATAAAAGTCCTGCAGGTTTGGCTGCATGGTGAAGTGTATTTGAGAGGCGGGGCAAGTTGGGTGGTAAAGAAAAGTAAACCCTAAAGAGAAGTAAACAATTGCTACATGTGTTGGTTTTGCAACCAGCATACTACTTGTTTCTGTTTGTTTGTTTGGCCATTGTGCCCTTTTGTTTGGTGTTTTGTTTTGTTTAAATCTTTTGTTTTATTATTTAAAAGAAACACGCTGTGTTTTGACCCACCATTCCTTGTTTTGAATCTGTGTTTCTGGTCTGACATCACCCCTGCAAAGCCATCTTACCACACATCTATTTAGGCTGCAAGAATGCAACCTCTGAGTCATGAGATCTAGTCTTCTATTAGTTGACCTGCAAAGGACAAAACTATATTTGATATGGCATAGTGATCAGTACTTCAATTAAAGTACTATCAATCAAAATAAATGAAAGGAAGTATAAACCAAATAAAATAACTGATCAATACAAGTGCTGAAAAAAATCCCCCATCTCTTCTACTATACATTATTACAAGGTTACTGCAATCTTGAATGGTTCTTTTTTCCACTGTCTGCAAAGATTAGATTCCGAATCCAACCACTGCAGCTTTGAACTACACTTGCAAAACACACAGCAGCTTTCAGCAGGGTTTTTATTACCTCAACAAAAAAAACAACTATGTCCTTTGTGTTTTTCTATATCCTAACAATCTTCCCTTCTCTGTGAAAGGAAGGTAAGTAAAGGTAGGGAAAAAAGAACAGTTTAGAAGATGATAAAAGTTCACTTTTTAAAGCTTCAAGACCAATACATCTGCAAATTATGTCAAGGAAATTCATGGTTAAATTAATTTTAATATAAGCATTTCCCAGATATTTAATTCAGACTGTTGTCTGTGTGGCATGCTGTGTGATTGGGTTGTTAACACCAATTCCAGAACATTCTTAACAAGATCTACTTTCCAAGCTTGTTGATTAGACCAAGGCTCCGGCCAAAATCTGTGTTAACTCTTTGAAGCTTGTCTTCCAAAATGTTATCTGATTGTCTAGTCTTCTAAGGTGTCATAAAACTTGTCAAGCCAAGCTACAGTGCAGTTGTACCATTATTGTGTTAAAAGTTAGGTAAAATGCTTTAAGATTCATTTTTAATTACATAACTTGTAGGCACAAGTTTAATAGTTATTTTAAGTAAGTTTACCAATAAACCTGAGGGGTTTATTGTGTTTTAAATGAATATTATAAATTAATAACTATTTTTAAATATTATCCTTTGATTGTAGTATGATGTGTTTTATATGCTTGTAATCGTAATTTTGTATAGAGAATGAAACTGGAATTTAGATGCTTCTCTAATGAATGTAACCAAAGTTATATTGATTAGGAGGTTTAAATGATAAATGTAAAATTCTTTGATAATGAAATAGATGGATACATTCCATTACTAACACAACCTTTTTCTGTGACACACAACTGTCTATCAAATATTGTGAACCAATGGAAAGACCGGCAAGGACTTGTTTACAGTACAAGGGAACGCCTATACATTGTGTTGTTTAAACTCAAAACAAGGATTTTCGTAGCTCTCTGGATTCGTTCTTTCTCTGTTCAATCTCATCGCACTTAACTCATCAAACTCCGCAGTTCTTCAACGAAGACGCAATGATGTAATCTTCAAAGCTGTCCTGGAGAAGATGGGCTCCCTCCGGAATGACGAAAGCTTTTACCTACAGCCTTCACAGAGATACTGCACTGCACTACTGCACAGCTAACTTCCACAGAGAGGACAACCATGTTAAGAAGGCTTTGTTTTAAACATCGCACCAGCAGAATAAGTATTAAACTTATATTGTACATTTACAGATAACTGAACTGAAACCATGATATTGATATCGTCACAATATGTAATGTGCATCTATCCAACTAGATGCTGAACATTGTACATGCGTACTTAGCCTCTTGGAAGCTGGCGCATGTATACGTAATGCGTGATTAAGACTGCTTCACTAATGCAGAACTCTATGACCAGAGAGCACATCAAGGATTTATTATGAACATTTAACAATGCATTACTTTTTTTAATGTTTTATTTTGTTTCTTCTTTATACATATGTTTTTAATAATGAAGGCTAACCTTTATTCTTCCTTTGAGAATATGAATAAATGTAATAATAATTTGGATTGTTAGGTTTCTTTTTGTCTTATAACAAATAAACATTTATGATTGATTTGAAATTCTTAAACATACATAATATTAATTATTACTCTCTTTTCATCATGAATCTAACGATAATTGTACAAAAATCGCTAGCTCTTATAGAGATATTGTGTTTATTATGGTTAATAATGACATTGTGAGCTATAATGGGTATTTTCTTTAATGGTTATTGGCGAGGACACAGTTGTGACATAAATCCTAGATATACAATGTAAATATGCAAGACAATTACAACGAGGAGACACACATATTGTCAATATTGAATATCCCTTTTCTCGTCCTCAATAGTTATCTATGGTATGCAGGGAATGTGTGTGCCAGGGGTACAGACCGAAAATCATTCAGTTTATAACTTACAAAAAAACAACACTAAAACAGTAATGCTCAAATCTACAACAATATATAAAAAAAAAACATTTAATGTATATAGCTTCAAGATTAAATTAGTAAAGCTTTTGATTGATTGAAATGCAAAGGCTAAATGACTTGACTGTCTCAACATTCAGAGTCTGATATTGAACTAGAGTAAACACTCCCGTTCAATGAGGTCTTGGGATTACCAGATCATCATTGTTGGTTGACTGGAGATATGGAGTAAGCAGTGCATTCATATAGACAGGAACAAAACCATGGTTTCATACCTGGTCGGTGATCTAGAGGTCTATTCAATTGATCAAAACAGTGGTGATCCTTAGTACTGCTACTGTATACTGTAATAAAAAATGGGACCAAACTTGCCATTTAACTTTTTACTTTGCTTGGATTTAAAGACAGCATTTTAGGGACTGTTTTTAAGATTGTTTTTTCAAGAGTATTAAAAAATATTGTCTTTAACCAGGCTATTGAAAATGAGAAATGATGTCTAACCATCTATAAAACAGTTGAATAAAGGGTTCATTAACGGTATTACAAAAACTTACTGAGCGCCGCAGTGTCTCAGTTTCACCTGCCGGTGCTGCCTATCAGTCTGTTCCTTTCTGGCCCTACAGCCAGCCTGTTCACAAAAGTGTTGCATGAGATTATTGGGAGGGGGGTGCTTTTATTTAATGTACAATTATTTTAGAATAGGTTTCATCTGCCCCATGGAAGATTAAGAAGCTGTTGAATTGAAATGGTGCTAGGAATCAGGTAGTCCTGAACCAGCTTGGACAAATAGACAGTTCTTAGCAATAGAGTGAGAAGGGATGGCATTCAGTACTCAGGAACTCTGAATGAAAGACTAACATCACAACAAGGAATGTTAAATATAAATATCCATTCCATTCAAGTGCATGTTATGTAATGGAGCTTTTTATAAAAGACACTGGTAATTATTCAGTGCTGTCATCTTAGAGATATTGTGAAACTGCTTTTCACCTTGGGTTGAATCTCATTTTCTCTGAATGAAAAAAAAAGTGTTTGGATGTTTTATTGATGATAGCTACTGGTTCTGAGTTTATAAAATGACATGGACATTTACCCTAATGATGTGTCATTAACTGTTATTGCAATAAACTTCTATTCCTTGTTAATAGTCATCAAAACATTCATAAATCAATGAATTGCCCTGGTGCCTCACGCAGCCGGTTACACAGAAGAAAGTGCTCTCCTTGCATGTTGCTAAAGGTTTTGTTGTGTTTGCTCTGTGACGAGAAATTGCAGAATCTAATTCAATAAATGTTTTCTCGCTTTTTAATAAAAGAATGAAAAGTTATTAACTCTCTCAATGACTGTGTTGTATGTTTATGAATAATAATATGCACATGCATGTTTCAGTTAGATTTTCTGAACAGTCCACACATTGTTTTTACTTTTTGATTTGGAGTAATACCATGTTATGAAAGCATAAATTTTTGACAAATCTTACTTTACTCGATTGGGAATTGGATTCTGATTGCTTTATAAATGGATCCCTAATCAACAAGACAAGACCTGAGTTTGCTGAAGATTGTTGTTGTGGCTGCTACCTCCTCCTGCCCTTGTGAGTAAATATTAGCAGGGCTGACTGGAGCTGACAAAGCAAGATTAGCCTGCGAGTGGCAGTCAGTGTGGGGCTCAGGGCAGCAAGGCAAAGTTGATTTAAACCTTCAATTCCCTCAGCAAACACTTCACTGGGACAGTGATATGTCCGGAGGGGGGAGCAAGGGGCTCTGTTCTATTATTTTCAGCCTCTTTACTTTGCCTGATCTTGGAATTAAAAAAGGACTGATAGAAAATCAATGTCTGCTCCAGCTGTCAGGGGCAGTGGCCGTGATAGAGCTCCACTTAGCTTGAAAACTATTAGGTGTCCGAGACCAAAAACTAGCATGAACAAGTATAGATGGGCCCTGTTAATCCCGTTGTGTTAGGGACTCTCCAAAGTGTATACATCTTCTCCAGACTTCAATTATATAGGCTATGTTACACTATAGAGATCGACACATAGAAAGTACTATTATATTAATAGGATTGTGGCAGGGTATGGCAAAGTGGCTGCTAACCGTGAACAGTTGTAGAGTTGATGCAGTGCAGGAATAACCACAGACTATTTGTAATCCGGTTTGGAAAGTGGTTTTATTTATTTTTTATAATCCAGGTCTGGTGACCAAAATAATAAACCCCGGCAATACACAATGATGTGTAATGCATGGAGGAGACAAAAAGGATTCCAGTCCAAATAATAAACACTATTTATCTGCCCCACAATTATACTGGACACAGTCACCAGTCCTGGAAGTGTGCAGTCGTGCTCGTGGTGGGTGATAATACATGGTATTTGGTGACTGTAGTGCAGTGCTGATCCGACTTGTGCTAACCCAAGGCGACCGCTCCGGATATGTGTTAGCTGTCTGGTGATTTAACAAACACAGATAACAATTACAAACAAAACAAACAAACACTCACAAATATATTTCTTTTTTAACACACAACTCTCTGTGTCTCTCCCGGTCCTTCCAGTCTCGCAATAAAAACAAAGCGAAGGAAAAGATGAATGATTCCCTTTCAATTCGAATGACAACCATTACCGAATGGTAAGAGCCTCTCTGACCATCAATCACTGAACATATATAAAAAAGCTGCCCTAGCAGGACCCTGCTGTGAGGGGGAAGTCCCTCCCACCTCCTGTTGAAGAGGGACATCCTCACAGTAGCACATCACCATTTTCTGTCTCATCACACTGAGACAGGTCAGATTGCGTTTTGCTTTCTTGAACTGAAATTGGCTGATTTGTTGGTTTTATCCGCAAATTAAAAATAAATTTCCACTGTAAAATCGCACTTCGAGCATGTCTAAGAGTGCTCTTGTTTTATTCTCGCATCAGTTTTCTGACTAGTGCTGGTTTTGACCTCTCTTAAGAGATTAGCGAGCGACCATTGCTCTTTCACTACACGAGGCTTTGTGAGTTGATACACCGTGTGGAGTGCTGTCGTGGTGCTGTAAGGAGACCCTGCAGGCTTGAGGCATTGTCCTTTACACCGATTTAATTGGTCACAGCGACCAATTAAAAAAAAAAAAAAAAAAAAAAAAACAGCTTGGGTCTAGCACTCAATCCATGGGCTTTCCTAACGCGGCTGCGCTTGCCCTCAGCGACCATGCTGACTGAATCAGCTGCATACCCCAGCATCGAGCACAGACCTTGGAACAGGTCCACTCAGCATCGACTGTCTCGGCATCAACAGCGCTTTTCTCGGCACTTTTTCTTCGAGGCCGTCTACAGCCCAGCACCGACCACGCTACACATCAGCATCGATCTCGGCACTGACCTCTCAGCGCCGACCGCGCTCTTTTTCGACGCCGATCCCGGTGCTGATTGATTCGGCACCAGGGAATAGCTTCGAGGTCGTCTACAGCCCGGCACTGACCACGCTACACATCGGCACCGACCTCGGCGCCTATTGATTTGGCACCTATGGCGGTCGCCTCTATGCCGATCCCGGCACTAATTAATTTGGCACCGGTGAATCACTCAAAAGCATCTACAGCCCGGCACCAACCACGCTACTATTGGCACCGACTGCACCAGTTCATCTGCGAAATCATGTCAGTCCAATCAATTGGGTCCTCCACTGGGTTCCACCAGTGCGACCAATGCACGGCGAAATTACCAAGGCAGGACGAGCACCAGATGCCTAGGGCCAGATCATGCGACAAAAGCACTGGCAGGTGAGCTGGACTGCTCTCAATGTCAGAAGTGACGGAGAGCGGCCCTATCCCCAGCAGAGTGTCTCTTCTCCAACCAGGGGAGAATGAGATCAGCTACTTTGACCAGGGAGTTCTCACACTAGGTCACCCTCCCCTACTCCACCACCGGTACAGAGGCGAAGACACCACTCAAGGGAGGCGAGATGGTCACCGCCGAGGCGGTACCACTCGAGTGGACGCTCAACAGGGGGCAGACGGTTGCCATGCAGGCACAGCTCCCCTTCCCCAAGCAGGCGCAGACATTCAACATCACAATCGTCCCGAAGGCACTCAAACTCTGCCGAGTGGCGCTTCGTGGAGCTGGCAGAGACTGTAAGGGCTCAGCAGACCATGATGGAGACCCTATTGAAATCTCAGGGCATGCTGCCCCCTACCACGGGGCAGCCTCAGCCTCCACAATCTCATTCCTCATCCCCTCTGCCTAGACTAGGCAAGCTGTCCTTGTCCGCGTCCAGATCGGACGTCTTGGATACAGCCACCTCCATCAGGCAGGCCACAGTGGGAGGCTCCTTATCGCCCTTGCCACACATGTTGCAGAGGAAAGAGTTCCAGTCCCTAATGCAGCATGCAGCTGCAGCCATGGATGTTCCCTGACCGGCAGAACGCAGAAAGGGCACTCACAGTATGTCCTCCCCCTATGCCAGGACTTCCTGGAATTAGTGCGCTCCTCCTGGAGCGTCTGCATCCTCAGCCTCCTGAACAGCAGAGACTCTGCTTCTTACTGTAGGAGCCCAAGAAGCAGGCCTAAGTATATTCCCCACTATTGGGGACACGGTCACGGTTTTGGTGCAAGGTTCCTCCTTCAGCAAGAGGGATAAGGACCCAACTTGTCTGTCCAAGCCTTCCAGAATTACAGATGAGATGCTTAAAAAAGCTTACACATCGGATTTGCTGTCGGCCTAAGCAGCAAATGCCAAGGCCATAGTGGTTCTCTACCAGAACCAGTTGACAGAGAGACTGCAGGAGAGAGCTAAACAAGTGGACACAGGGAAGCTCCAGGCGGTAGCTAAGGTGATGACCGACCTAATAGGGGAGATAGATCAGGCATCAGGGAGGTCGTTGGCAGCGCTGGTGGCCACCCACCGGCATTTGTGGCTGACACTAGCCAAGGTTGTGGAGACTGAGAAGGTGGCGCTACTGGATGCCTCCATTACACAGGGGCAGACTTTTGGAGCGACCATTGATGTGAGCCTTGAGAGGTCCCACAAGGCCATGGAGGGCGCCTCCAAGTTTTCGCGCCTTCCGGCTTACTGTCAGCGCCCAACGTAGCATGGGCAGCCTACCGGGGTGAGGGCCTGAACATCGCCCTCCACCCCAGAATAGACAAGCAGGCAGAGGCAGGGCCAGTGGCAGGGGACCACTGCAGGCAAGGGGTAAGCGGTTCTCCGGCTGGAGACCAAGGCCAGGGCTTAAGAAAGACCTGCTCCCTCCCAAGCCAAAAGGAGACCGCCCCTGAGGGGCCCTGGCTACCACCAAACCTCCCCACAACTGGACTGACCAACGGCAACGACCCATGGCAAGGCTGCACTCAGGACTCCTGGGTCATCTCGACAATTAGACATGGATACACTCTACAATTCCGCGTAGGTCCACCACCCTTGAAGGGTGTGCTCCCTATCACCGTCGAACCAACGAATCCGATACTCCTTCAACAGTAGATCGCCAATCTTCAAAGGAAAAATGCTGTACGGTTGGTAGCCCAAGCGATGCCCTCAGCAGCTTTTATTCCAGGTACTTCCTGATGCACAAAAGGGATGGTGGTTTCAGACCAATTAAGGACTTCAGGGTCTTCAACTTGTTCCTTAAAAAGAGGAAGTTCAATATGTTGACAGCACAGCGTATCCTCCAGTCCGTCCAACCAACTGGTTCAAAACGATAGACCTGCAAGACGCCTAATTTCATGTCCCGATCAGTCCTGTACACAGAATATATCTGCGCTTCGCCTTTCAAGGCAACAAGTACAAATTCTGTGTGCTACCTTTTGGCCTCTCGCTGGCGCCCTGTACTTTTTCAAAGTGCATGGATGCAGCACTGGCTCCTCTCAGGTTGCGGGGTATTCGGATCCTGAACTATGTGGACGATTGGCTAGTTTGCACACATTCAAAAGAACGCACAGAGGTGTACACAAAACAGGTCATAGATCATGTGACGAAGTTAAGGCTCTCAATACATCAACAGAAGAGCAACTTCTTACCGTCTCAGTCCACAGTGTTCATGGGGATCAAACTGAATTCTGTGAGCATGCTTGCCTCACTGTCGGAAGACAGGATTCGGTCGTCCACACTCTCCCTATTCAGAGAGGACGCTCTCCTACAGGTCAAGGTATATCAAAGATTGTTGGGGCTGATGGCAGCTGCCTCGAGAATCCTTCCACTAGGCCTGCTGAGAATGCACCGCTTCAAGCCTGGGTGAATACGGTCAAGGTGCACCCGGTTCGAGATCGGTACCGGCTGGTGCGAGTGTCCACACAATGTCGGAAGACACTGGAGTGGTGGCTCCGACCTGGCAATCTACACCTCGTGTCTCCCCTCGGATCCACTCAAAGGAGGGCTGTGATCACTACAGACACCTCCAGGTTGGGCTGGGGAGTGGTCTGGAATGGGAGAGGAATAAGAGGTCAGTGGAAAGGACATTGGCAGCAAGCGCACATAAATGCCCAAGAGCGTTATCTCATTTTCGCCAGCAGTTATTGCATAAACACGTGCTGGTTCAGACGGACAATACCAGAGTGGTAGCCTACATAAACCTCTCGCCAGGCCTTCACCACGAAGCACACAGACTCCAGTCCTGGACGCACAGAAACTTACGTTCCATCAGGGCAGTTCACCTCCTATCAAGGCAACAGACCTCCTATCCAGAAGAACTCCAGACAGCTTGGAGTGGAGGCTGCATCCTCAAGTGGTGAAACAAATTTGGGAGAGTTTTCAACCGGCACGAGTAGACCTCTTTGCCACAGCTGAGTTCACTCATTGCCACCTATGGTTCTCCAAGAAGAGAGATGGGGGCCCCCTGGGAGTAGACGCGCTAGCTCACCCCTGGCCACAGGGAATCTTGTATGCGTTCCCTCCACTACCATTATTACCCCTGACACTTGAGAAGATCAGGGTGGAGAGAGCACAGGTTTTGCTGGTTGCACTCAGATGGCCAAGACGCCCCTGGCTTGCTCTCCTCTCCGACATGTTGTCGGATCAGCCGTGGCAGCTCCCACTGGGCAAGGACTTCCTAAGCCAAGCAGAGGGGCTATTATGGCACCTGAACCGAGCCCAGCTTAAACTTTGTGTCTGGCAGTTGAACAGAGCTGTCTATTTAGTCGAGGTTTGCCAGATGAGGTAGTAGAGACACTACAGTCTACTAAGTCGCTGAGCACTAGAGCACAGTACTCATACAAATGGAAAGTTTTCAAAGACTGGTGCCTTGCTGAAAGTCACACTCAGGTCAGGTCCTATCGAAGCAAGGTCTAGCGCACTGGGTGATCGATGCGATATGCTTGGTGTATGAACAGATGGACTCCCCGTTACCGAGGGACATAACGGCCCATTTTACCAGGGGCCAGGCAACTTCGTGGGCTTTCAATCATGGCAACTCCTTAGATGAGTTATGCAATGCTGCTACATGGACAGGTAGTCAGACATTTGTGCGTTTTTACCGCCTTGATGTTACAAACCAAACAAGACCCTTTCTGGGCTCTAGAGTTTTGCAGGCGGCATGCTCTTAGGCGTCATGTGGGCTCTGATGCTATTGCCGTGGGGCTGTACTGTCGGTAATCTGGAGCCACGACAGCTTTGGTACAGATTTCCCATTCAGTAATGGTTGTCATTCGAATTGAAAGGGAACGTTAGATTATAACCATAACAATGGTTCCCTGAAAGAGAATGACAACCATTACCCTTTGAGGTCGTGTCCCCAGCTGACCTCTGTTTTTGAAGGAAAATGGCAATGTGCTTCAACAGGAGGTGGGAGGGACTTCCCCCTCACAACAGGCCCCTGATAGGGCAGCGTTTTTATATATGCTCAGTGATTGACAGTCAGAGAGGTTCTTCCCGTTCGGTAATGGCTGTCAATTTCTTTCAGGGAACCAGGGTTATGGTGATAACCTAACGTTCTCTGGCCCTTTTATGCTATCACGCATGACCCCTTGGTAAACGTTTGCAGCTGCCTTGAATTCTTGCAGCTGCTACCTCGTTTACATTCCAGGTCAATACGTTCCTGCAACGGAGTCTCGCCTTCTTAAAGACTGATCGACTTCCAGACCCTTTAAATGAACTGTCAGGCCAGCCCGTCCAACGACTTTCCCTTTCGCTACTTCGTGCCCTCACAGGTCAGGAGGGAGATTTCCAACCAGAACTCATTATATTTCTGTCACACAGGGCAAGAGCCCTGCTTGTAAATAAAGTACAGTGTTTTGGTGGTGGTTGGCAGGGATGGAGTTTCCTGTCCCTGCCAAAAACATGTGAGATTGTGACTGCTCCCAAAGATGGGGGAGAGAGAGAGCGAGAGAGAGAGAGCGCAACGTTCCTGTACTTTATTTTAAACCCTCACTGTGATAGTTGGGTGAGTGATTTTCTGTGTCATTTCGTGTGCACAATTTGTTTTTGTTTAACTTTTTTTTATTTTTGCTTGGTGATAGACTTGCAGTACTTCAGTCCTGAGTCTCCTTTCCATCTCCTGACCACCATAGTGTCATAGGTAGCCTTGGCATAGACCTTGTGTGCTATAAATCACTGGAACCCTTTGCATGGCAGGTCTCAGTTTCTAGGATGAGCAGTTCTTTAGTGGACCCAGATTCAGTTACAATGAGCCTGCCCGGTGATGATGTGCAAGAGAGAAAATGTTGGGGACAAAGTGATATGAAAAATTGTGAATTCTGGAATGTGGACCCATGGAATGTAAACAGAATTGAATGTGTGATAGGCTCATTTGTTAGACAAGTTAGACTGTGGAGGGTGTTTCTGCCAAATGTGTACAAGTGTCTTGCAGGTATCAAGTGAAGACCCTGGTTGCCCATAGTTGCAATGTAAAATGCTGGATGCACAGGTCTGCATGGTGTTCACAGAACCAGTCCGAGCTGAGCCTGGTACAGAGTTCGAATCCGGTTGGGAACATGTTGAGTTATCAGACGTGGATTGAATGATTTAAACTGGCCTGTATTGACTGAAGTAATATAATATATGCTTTGTTAGTATTTATAGTAATACTGTATATCTTCCTTTCAAAGATCTATATACTCAGTAGAAAACAATGGATAGGTGTTGTGTGCAGTCTATGAAAGCACCTGCTAGAAGGAGGCAAACTTGGCAGGCTCATAAGGCCTTGTTAGCATATTCCAGTTTTATTAGAAAAAGTAGCCAATTTCTTTCATACTTTCATTACTTTCAGATAACAGAAGGTAGAAGTATTAGAAAATGCTTAAGGTAATGCCTCATATTAATCAAAACCAAAAATTGGCAAAAGGCTAGGGTGTCTTAAAACCTGCTTCAACTGGATATTGTATGACCAGAGAAAAAAGTCAAACTTAGTTTGGTCACTATAAAGCTATTACATTCTAACATGTTAATAATAGATTAAAATAACTGGACCTTCCATTAAAAGCTTAAATGACTCCATACCAGTTTTAATGAAGTAACCGAAATAGAAATATGTTATAAAATCACTTAAAGTTAAACTGTTATACAAATAAATAGTACTATTGTTAAAGAGCATATTACAGTTAAAAAACTAATTAAGTTCAGTATTGACAGTGTTAGAGTATTGTAATAATTGTACTGTATTGAATATAAAACCAGCATAAATGCTATTGAAGCAAATTATCTACAGGTTACAATGATTTGAACTAAGAAAACTGAACAAGTGTTAATGTTAGAAAAAAGGCTTGCCTCTCTTGAGGCCCTCTTGGAAGCCGATCAGACTATTGTGCGTGGAAGCCTGTAACCTTAAAGTAGCAGGCATCTGGGGGAAGTAAACATAGAGGCTAGGTATTGCAAATTAGTAAAAACAAAATGGTAATCATTTTTCTGTGTTACTAAGCACAGAGGTTTTAAATATATATATATATATATATATATATATATATATATATATATATATATATATATATATATATATATATATATTCTGATTTAATAATAGTGACAAAACTCTCTGAAGAGAAATAATATGTTTTAAGTATTTTGATCTAATAAGAAAAATAATAAACTAAAAAGAGTTTTTGCTTGTTTAAAGCTCTACTGTAATACAAATAGAGTGAGCATTAAATTTAATCAATTTAATAATTAATTCAGTTTCTTTCACCACCTAAACAAAAATACAATATCCATTAAATTAAAGAATATACATGTTTAATTTATATAAAGATTTTACTGCAATAAAAAAAAAAAAAAACAGGAACTGTTAGGTTGCAATATTAGACAAATAAAGTGTAAACTGTATTCAATAATTTTAGTACATAAAAAAAAAAAAAAAAAAACCTACAGAAAAATAGCCTTATCTGCTTGCAAGCAGAGCGATGCTAGATATGGAAGGTTAATTTTGACAATGAAAGTCAGATTTACTTATAGTCCGCAGATTTGAATCTGAATCCTTTCTTAATAAGAAAACTTGACAGTCGAATTGAGCATTCCACGAATTAGGGTAGTTGTGTCCATTATCAGAATTTATTAAATAAGTAGCGACTTTCTTTGGGAGAAAACTGACTTGATGCGGTGAATTTGGAAAAGTGCTTACAGGGTGTTCTATAGTAATCAAAACAATAGTCTTGGCAAGAAAAGAGGGTGTCTGAATCTTGCTTGAGCAGGCAACTTTTAGAAATAGAGAGGTCAGGCATAGTCTGAGAATGACACAGTTAGATAAAGCTGTTATATTTAACATGTTTATTATAGCTTAAGTTTAGATGAAAATAACTGAACTGACCACTGTATGCTTAAATAACTGAACTGACCACTGTATGCTTATTCAAAGGCAATCTCTGTCCCATATTTTGTTAACACACATTTGTATATGAAGTTAAACTGGCCCATTGACAGCAGACTGAAAAGGTAACATAATATGTGGCTAAGAGGGACACATAATTCTGACCTAGGTTAATATTATCAAATAGAGCTGGTGTTACATATTAAAAACATCTCTCATATATACACATATACTTGTATTATATTATAGCAAAGATTCTGTGAACTTTGGTCCACCTGACTTTTAAGAAAAAGGAGAAGCTGGAAAAATCATGTTCCAATATTTTTTAGCAAGAAGTTATATCAGTTTTGAAAAATGAGTTGACCAGATCCTTCTAGAATGTATCATTAACTTAAAGATAAGCAATGTCAAGGTAGAGTGATGATTATATTTACTTGGAACTTCTGATGTATTCAATGGAGGGAAAATCCTATATAAGCCCAGAGCAAGACCCCATTCAATACCATTCAGCTTGATTTTGCAAGCAGACGTGGTCCATGCTCTGAGGGTCTCTGAAAAACTGATTGCTGTTTTTGATCTAATTCAGAAGTCCCTGCCTTTTGAAGACAGTTCTTATTTTTCATATATCCTACAATATTCTTCCATATATTGGAAGGTAAGCATATATTTTAATTTAATATCTCATTTATATTGATGCATTGCTATAAGGCATATAAGTTATTTTTTAGTCTTGAGAGAGCGAATGTTCTAGAATTTAGCAGTGGGCGTTTTTTGCTTTATGCATGCATAGCCTGAAGGGTAAATATATACTAAGCATATTTGTATAACTGTACTGAAGTACTAATGCTGTTAACCGTGTAAAGCACTGGATCGCCCAGACTGCTTTTTACTTGGGATTTATGGTGGTTTGCACAACCAACCAATCCAATTAAAGCATTTAGTACACTGAAAAGAGCACTACTACTGCTCTTATTTGTGACCTTGTACGCAATGGTGCTCCACATCATCCACTTCCTCGCCCTCATCTCCCGCCGAGACACCGCTTGGCGGGAGCCCCTCCGACCACATGAGGGTGTCGGTCCCCAGTGGGAGGCCCTGTGCTCCCCGCTGGTCCCTAGGGGAGCTGGGGACCTGGGATGGAAGGTGCTGCAAAGAGCACTCATGTCAGGAGAGATCCTGCATCATTTTACCGACTCGGACGCTGCCTGCCCTTTCTGCGGTCAGTCTGAGTAAGAAGTTCACATTTATTTCCAGGCAGCAACCATTCTTCCTTCTTTTGAAGAACCTTCTGCTGCAGTTCTGGCTACTTTTCTCCCCCCACCCTTCTCATCTTTGGGCACTCTGTTCGTGGCTCCAACAAAAAGAGAGACGTCAATCTGCTCCTGGCTCTTGCTAAACTGGCCATTTACAAGACCAGGAAGCGTAAGATGAGCGGGGAAGGTCTCTTTGACTGCAGAGCCATGTTCAGGGCCCTCGTCCGTTCTCGGATTCATTTAGAGCACCCCCACGTGGAGTCTGCTGACGACATGGCATCGTTTGTCGACCAGTGGACTCTAGGGGGCGTGCTCTGTACCACCTCCCCGTTTTCTTTGAATATTTAATTTACAGTCCTTTTTCAACCGGTTTCTGTTTAATTAGTTAAGGTCCGTCCTTTTTAGCACCCCCAAGGTTGCTAATTTGAATTTTTTCCAGCTGTCTTTGGACAGCTGGTGTAGTCCCATCAAACAGGCCTTAAATAGGACTGCTCTGATTTGTGACCCTGTACGCGATGGTGCTCCACACCATCCATTTCCTCGCCCTCGTCTCCCGCCGAGACACCACTTGGCGGGAGCCTTTCCGACCACATGAGGGTGTCGGTTCCCAGTGGGAGGCCCTGTGCTCCCCGTTGGTCCCTAGGGGAGCTGGGGACCTGGGATGGAGGGTGCTGCACAGAGCGCTCGCGTCAGGAGAGATCCTGCGTCACTTTACCGACTCGGACGCTGCCTGCCCTTTCTGCGGTCAGTCCGAGTCGGAAGTTCACATTTATTTCCAGGCTGCAGCCATTCTTCCTTCTTTTGAAGAACCTTCTGCTGCAGTTCTGGCTACATTTCTCCCTTCCACCCTTCTCATCTTTGGGCACCTTGTTCGTGGCTCCACCAAGGCGAGAGACCTCCTGGTGAATCTGCTCCTGGCTCTTGCTAGGCTGGCCGTCTACAAGACCAGGAAGCGTAAGATCGCCGGGGAGGGTCTCTTTGACTGCAGATCCATGTTCAGGGCTCTGGTCCGGTCCCGAGTTAAGTTACAGCACACCCACGCGGAGTCTGCTGGCGACATGTTGGACTTTTTCGACCAGAGGGCTCTGGGTGGCATGCTCTGTACCACCTCCCCCTTTGTTTTGCATTTTTAATGTACAGACCTTTGAGTTGGATTTTTGGTTAGATCAGACAGCTGCCAGTCTTTGTCAGCACCCCTTTTTGTTTAGGGGGTGTTGAATTTAATTTTCGTCTGTCTGCCATTGGGCAGGCGGTGCACCTGACTGCCACTGGGTGGGCGGAAACCAAATAGGACTGCTCTGATTCGATAAAACTTCAAATTTAATGAGTCTGTGTGATTTTCTTCATTATTACAAAGTAATCTGGAAACATTGCAAGCCCATTGCACGAACAATCCACTGACAGGAGTTGGAGTTTTATATTTATATTGTGTGTGTGTATATATATATATATATATATATATATATATATATATATATATATATATATATATATATATATATATACACACACACACACACACACACACACTGCCTATAGAAAGTCTGCATCCCCTTGAACTTTTTTCACATTTTCTTGTCAGTGCCTCAGAGTTTCATGCATTTAAATGAGGATTTTTTCCACTTATCTACACACCATACTCCACACTGTTAAGGGGAAAACAGTTTTTATTGAGAAAAAAATAATATATTATAAATACAAAACTGAATGATCATAATTGGATAAGTCTCCACCTTTCTGAGTTAATACTTGGTGGAAGCAACTTTGGCACCAATTACAGCTCTGAGTCTGTTGGGATAGGTCTCTACCAACTTTGCACACCTAGATTTGGCAATGTTTGACAATTCTTCTTTACAAAACTGTTTAAGCTCTGTCAAGTTCCTTGGGGAGCGTTGATGGACAGCAATCTTCAAGTCACGCCAAAAATTTTCGATTGGATTTAGGTCGGGCTCTGACTGGGCCACATTTACCTTTTTGTTCCTTAGCTACTCCGGTGTAGATTTGGCTGTGTGCTTTGGGTCGTTGTCATGCTGAAAGATGAACTTCCATCCCAGTTTCAGCTTTTTTGCAGAGGGCAGCAGGTTTTCCTCAAGGACTTCTCTGTACTTTACTCCATTCATTTTCCCTTCTATCCTGACAAGTACCCCAGTCCCTGCCGATGAGAAACATCCCCATAACGTGATGCTGCCACAACCGTGCTTCACAGTAGGAATGGTGTTCTCTGGGTGGTGCGATGTGTTGTGTTTGCGCTAAACATAACGCTTTGCATTTATGCCAAAAAGTTCCATTTTAGTTTCATCAGACCAGAGTGTTTTTTTGCATACTTCAAATGGGATTCAAGGTGGGTTTTCTTGAGTAATTGCTTCCTTCTTGCCACCCTACCATACAGGTCAGATTTGTGGAGTGCTTGGGATATTGTTGTCACATGCAGACTTTGACCAGTCTTGGCCATAAAAGCCTGTAGCTCTTGCAAAGTTGCTACTGGCCTCTTGGTAGCCTCTCTGATCAGTCTCCTTCTTACTCAGTCATCCAGTTTGGAGGGACGGTCTGATTTAGGCAGGCAAGTCAACAAGTTCTTTTGAAAGCGCCTTGGTGCTTGATTGAGTCTGCTTTGAAATGCATTACCCAGCAAAGCGAACCTACAGAAACTGCTGAATTTATCCTGAAATCATGTGAATTACTACAATTTAACAACAGTTCCTGGTTTAACGCAGGTGGGGGGGCACTTAACTTGGTGTGTGATTTGGAAGGCGATTGGTTACACCTGAGCTAATTTAGGATTGCTATTACAAGAGGGGTGGACACTTATCCAACAAAGCTTTTTAAATTTTTATTTTTAATAATTTTTCTGCAGATTACTAGAATATTTCTTTTACTTGGAAGTTGTGGGGTAGGATGTGTAGATAAGTGAAAAAGAATTCCAGGCTATAAGGCAACAAAAGGTGAACATTTTAAAAGGGGATGTAGACTTTCTATAGGTACTGTATATATATATATATATATATATATATATATATATATATATATATATATATATATATATATATATATATATATATATAAAAGAGTACTTGCGAATCTTGACACTAGACACCCGTCCACTCTACCACAAGAATGATACAGATTTTTACTGTAATTGAGCTTTTTTTAAACAATATAGCTTGAGAAGGTGTGTTTATTTGGGAGATGTGGACATGCCTTGGATGTTTTGTGAGGCACAAGGCAGTATCAAGTGTCTTCAACCAGCCTATGAAATGGTAATATCCCACAACGACACACACCATGCAGTGCTATATTACGATTATAAAATGGCTATGAGGTAATTTTAAATTCAAAACAACTAACAAAAATTGTTTTAAAGAGAACTTTGTCAATGTCCTGAGGTTTCATTTTTTAATATGCTGTACTATTTTATATAAAGTGTGACCAAATAATCTTCCAATGATCATATCGTTATATAATGCAAGTAGTCCTGCCCACAAGAATATTGTCGTAAACTATCTGTTATTTCATTTATCAGTATTAGAACTTAAATGTATATTCTACTGTTGTTATGGGGTATATATTCCAGAATAATGATATAATAGATCTATATAACTGCCCTAGTATTTTGTCTTTTGTTATTGGAAGAATCCCAGAAACTGGTAGAACACAGCAACCCGTTACTCTATTTGATCCCAGTGTGATGTAATATTTAGCACACATCAATGCACATGTCAATCCTCTGGCAATTGTGGACATGTTCCATTTAATGTATGTAAGAGCACAGACAGCAGCACATTGAGTAGTTTCTACAGTGTTTGTGTAAACCTCTATAGACTCTCTAAGAAAAGTGACAAGGCTGTTGAAGAACTATACCTCTGTGAAGACTAAGCCCTCTGAGTGCTTTCAGATTTTAAGCCACATTAGCCTGTTTTGATTTGTATTTTGTAGTCATTAATAAGCCAGTATAATAGAGATGTACATCAATTCTACTTCATTATGAATGACTCTACCTTAACTGAAAAAAGATTTTTGTGTTGTCTTCTCTTTTCTTTTTCCTTATCGAAGACACCCATCTCCTGATGGGCGACAGTTCCTGGTTTAAAAAGACAGGAACGACAAACAGGGCAATGAAAGGCAGCCAGCACAGCCATCTCAGGGAACTTGAACTCCTCAGTCTTTTCCTTATGAATACCCTCAAATAAATAACTGAAAAGTCTCAAGTGTTAGGGAATTGGAAATAGAATCCAAGCCCTGTAATCTATGTCAATCACTTCCCTATTGCTTTTGCGTGCAATCTCTTTCCATTTCCAAACACTGAGATTCTGTCAGCTTTTTCATATTTACAGCAATTTAATTTCACATTCCATTTCTGCCTCACTGCTATAAGGGTGCTGGTAAGCCAAGGGGAAGTGGTTAAAAGATATTG
This sequence comes from Polyodon spathula, assembly GCF_017654505.1. NCBI lineage: Eukaryota > Metazoa > Chordata > Actinopteri > Acipenseriformes > Polyodontidae > Polyodon > Polyodon spathula. The sequence continues at coordinate 15,891,525 of NC_054550.1, forward strand.
AGAGGTCTAACTAGTGTAAAGTAAAAACACATTTTGGTGAAAATGTTCATCATTTCAATGGTTATACAACATTTTATTGTGTTCAAAAGCAAAAAAAAAGTTAAAGTCAGTAAAAAAAGACCAGAATAACGTGAATAAAACAGGCCTCTAAGTAATTTCAAAAGTAATACTCCAAAAGGGATATTACTATGAATTCTCTTCAATAACTTCAAAACACTGAATTAAAAATATAAGCAATTCAAGTTTAGAAAGATTTATGAGTTCTGGTTCTGGTTCTATATAATGAGTTCTGGTTGAAAATCTCCCTCCCGACCTGTGAGGGTACTAAATAGTGAAAGGGAAAGTCATTGGACAGGCTGTGGAGGCTCAGGCAGCCCACCAGGCTACGAGCGACCTCAACACCATTAGTTACATCCTGGGCAAGTTGGCCATTCTCTGTCGCCTCAATATCACAGCAGAGACTCACCAGGTACGGTTCAGGGAGTACCAAAGATCCCCGGAGACATGCCCCAGGGTGTTTGCGGAGCGGCTCCGTGACCACATGGTACACTGGCTGACCCCCGAGAAGAAAACCAACATGGAAATGGAGGAAGCAGTGGTTGTGGAACAATTCTGCCATGTGGTCAGCGCAGATAACCGAGTCTGGATATGGTGCCACAACCCCCACACCCTGGAAGACGCTATAAAACTAGCCGAAGATTACAAGGACTCCCTGGTATCCGCCCGGACCAAGATACTGTTGGCGCCTCCCCTATGGGCAACCTTGCCTCCTCTTCATGGAGGTCAAGGTTGACCCCCCCAGCTGGGGTAAAGCTGCTTCCCTAGCCTCATTGCCCTACCAGCAATGAGACTAATGTTTAACCAATGTTCCTTGCTCCCCTCTCTTTTTTTAGATGCAGCCAACCAGGACCTCAGACCAGGTCATGCCCATCGGCAATGGAGGGTGATGTGGCATCGTGCAATTGGGCAACTGGAGAGGGTAAGCATGGGGAAAATGGTCAGGAGGGGCCTTATATTGTGAAGGCAGTTTTAGGCAAGGTGACAAGCCATGCAATAGTGGTCATTGGGTATAAGCAGACCTTAATTAATGCAACTCTTTTGGGCAGTGTGCCATGGCAGCCACGAGACCAGGTGGTGATCTCCTGCGTCCATGGAGATACTGTGACATACCCCACCAGAAAAGTATATTTATCGGTAGGACTGTTTAAAACGCCACCTGTAGTTGGTGTGGCGAAAAGGTTACCACACACAATAATTCTGGGACGAGGTCAAATTATAGAGAATTAGTTAAATTAATGGCAGTCTCGAACGCACATGTAAACGTGGCAGAAAAAAGGAAAAAAGATGGAATTGGTGAGGTGTTTCCTTTCCAAGCTGAAATGTTTTCCCCCATTTTCCATCCAGAAAAATGAATAGAGGAGGACTGCAAAATGGGAGAGAGCATCACTAAGACAAGGCTGAGGTCTGGTGGTAGAACATAAGAACATAAGAACATAAGAAAGTTTACAAACGAGAGGAGGCCATTCGGCCCATCTTGCTCGTTTGGTTGTTAGTAGCTTATTGATCCCAAAATCTCATCAAGCAGCTTCTTGAAGGATCCCAGGGTGTCAGCTTCAACAACATTACTGGGGAGTTGATTCCAGACCCTCACAATTCTCTGTGTAAAAAAGTGTCTCCTATTTTCTGTTCTGAATGCCCCTTTTTCTAAACTCCATTTGTGACCCCTGGTCCTTGTTTCTTTTTTCAGGCTGAAAAAGTCCCTTGCGTCGACACTGTCAATACCTTTTAGAATTTTGAATGCTTGAATTAGGTCGCCACGTAGTCTTCTTTGTTCAAGACTGAACAGATTCAATTCTTTTAGCCTGTCTGCATATGACATGCCTTTTAAGCCCGGAATAATTCTGGTCGCTCTTCTTTGCACTCTTTCTAGAGCAGCAATATCTTTTTTATAGCGAGGTGACCAGAACTGCACACAATATTCAAGATGAGGTCTTACAAGTGCATTGTACAGTTTTAACATTACTTCCCTTGATTTAAATTCAACACTTTTCACAATGTATCCGAGTATCTTGTTAGCCTTTTTTATAGCTTCCCCACATTGCCTAGATGAAGACATTTCTGAGTCAACAAAAACTCCTAGGTCTTTTTCATAGATTCCTTCTCCAATTTCAATATCTCCCATATGATATTTATAATGTACATTTTTATTTCCTGCGTGCAGTACCTTACACTTTTCTCTATTAAATGTCATTTGCCATGTGTCTGCCCAGTTCTGAATCTTGTCTAGATCATTTTGAATGACCTTTGCTGCTGCAACAGTGTTTGCCACTCCTCCTACTTTTGTGTCGTCTGCAAATTTAACAAGTTTGCTTACTATACCAGAATCTAAATCATTAATGTAGATTAGGAATAGCAGAGGACCTAATACTGATCCCTGTGGTACACCGCTGGTTACCACACTCCATTCTGAGGTTTTTCCTCTAATCAGTACTTTCTGTTTTCTACATGTTAACCACTCCCTAATCCATGTACATGTGTTTCCTTGAATCCCAACTGCGTTCAGTTTGAGAATTAATCTTTTGTGCAGGACTTTGTCAAAAGCTTTCTGGAAATCTAAATAAACCATGTCATATGCTTTGCAATTATCCATTATGGATGTTGCATCCTCAAAAAAATCAAGCAAGTTAGTTAGGCACGATCTCCCTTTCCTAAAACCATGTTGACTGTCTCCCAGTACCCTGTTACCATATAGGTAATTTTCCATTTTGGATCTTATTATAGTTTCCATAAGTTTGCATATAATAGAAGTCAGGCTTACTGGTCTGTAGTTACCTGGTTCAGTTTTGTTTCCCTTTTTGTGGATCGGTATTACGTTTGCAATTTTCCAGTCTGTCGGTACCACCCCTGTGTCAAGAGACTGCTGCATGATCTTGGTTAGCGGTTTGTAAATTACTTCTTTCATTTCTTTGAGTACTACTGGGAGGATCTCATCCGGCCCAGGGGATTTGTTTATTTTAAGAGCTCCTAGTCCCTTTAACACTTCTGCCTCAGTTATGCTAAAGTTATTTAAAACTGGATAGGAACTGGATGACATGTGGGGCATGTTGTCAGTATCTTCCTTTGTAAAAACTTGTGAAAAGTAATCATTTAACATATTTGCTATTTTTTTTTCTTCCTCTACGATTTTGCCATTTGTATCTCTTAAACATTTAATCTCCTCTTTGAATGTTCTCTTGCTGTTGTAATATTGGAAAAACATTTTGGAATTGGTTTTAGCTCCCTTAGCAATGTTCATTTCTATTTCTCTCTTGGCCTTTCTAACTTCCTTTTTGACTTGCATTTGCAGTTCTGTGTACTCTTTCTGTGTACTTTCTTTTTGGTCCTTTTTTAATGCTCTGTAAAGTGCCTTTTTTCGCTGAATATTTTTTTTAATTGATCTATTAAACCATTTTGGCAATTTAGTTTTACATTTAGATTTGTCTACTTTAGGGATATAATTGTTTTGCGCCTCTAGTACTACGTTTTTGAAGAACAACCATCCTTCTTCTGTGGGTGTTTTCTCTATTTTACTCCAATCTACTTCTGTTAGTCTCTGTTTCATGCCTTCATAGTTTGCTTTTCTAAAATTGTAAACCTTAGCTTTAGTCTTTACTTTTGAGGATTTAAAAAACACTTCAAATGAGACCATGTTGTGGTCTGAGTTTGCCAGTGGTTCTCTGACCTCTGTTTTAGTTATTCTATCTTCGTTATTTGAAAAGACTAAATCAAGGCATGCCTCCCCTCTAGTGGGTGCCTTCACAAATTGTGTTAGGAAGCAGTCATTTGTCATTTCCACCATTTCTATTTCATCCTTCGCGCTACCCACCGGGTTTTCCCATTTTATTTGGGGGAAGTTGAAATCCCCCATTAGTATGGCTTCTCCTTTGCTACACACATTTCTAATGTCATTGTATAACAGATTATTGTGCTCACCGTCTGAATCTGGCGGTCTATAGCATGCTCCTATTATTATGCCTTTTGAATTTTTGTCTGTTATTCTGACCCATATTGATTCGGTTTTATTTTCTTTGTCCAGGTTTAACACCTGGGCTTCAAGACTGTTTCTTATGTATAGCGCTACCCCTCCTCCTCTTCTGTCCTGCCTGTCTTTCCTATACAGTGTATACCCACAAATATTATATTCGTCCCCATCACTCTCAGATAACCACGTTTCTGTAACACCTATCACATCATAGTTACCTGTTAGTGCAGTAGCTTCAAGTTCTAGAATTTTGTTTCTGATACTTCTAGCATTTAGATAAATACATTTAATGGTTGTCTTACCTGAGTTGTTGTTCTTGTTTTGATGCGGTCTCCCTTCTGTTTTTTTGTTGATTTCTCCCCCCTTCCTTTCTAGTTTAAATGCTTCCGAACCTGCTCGAGGATCTTTTCTCCAAGTAGACTAGTTCCCTTGTTATTTAAATGCAGTCCATCCCGTCTATACAGATAGTCCTCGTTGTAGAAAGTGGTCCAATGATCAAGATAGGTGAAGCCTTCCCGTGTGCACCACGTCTTCAACCATTGGTTTTGATTTATTATTTCCAGCTGTCCATATGGTCCTTTGCAAGGTGCGGGTAGTATACCAGAAAATACCACAGTTTTGGTTTTCTCTTTTAATTTCCTTCCTAGCTCTCTGAATTTGTTTTGCAGGGATTTTGGTCTGTCTCTTCCAATGTTGTTTGTACCGATGTGGACGACTACTACCGGGTCGTCTCCTGTTCGTTCTAGGAGCCTGTCCACGTTTTCAGTGATGTGCTTGACCGAGGCTCCCGGAAGGCAGCACACTGTTGTAGTAAGGGGGTCCAAACTGCGAACTGAACTTGCTGTGTTTCTCAATATGGAGTCCCCAACAATCATGACCTCCCTTCTTTTTGCTGTCTGGTCACCACTGTCAATGGGGTCCTGGATGTTGTTCCTTTCATTCTCTTGTTGTTGGTTCTGCTCATCAAAATTCTGAAGTGACTCAAATCTGTTGGTTGTTTTGATTTCTGGTGGTTGTGTTTGACGAAGTTTCTTTTTTTCCCTGCTTCTGCCTACCTGAACCCAGCTGTTCTGACCTTCTATCTCCCTGGTGGCTTTCAGTCTGTTAGGGGTGATGCAGACTTCCATGAATTGTGGGTGTGCCAGTTCCTCAAGATCTTGTTGCTGTCTCACTTCTTCCAGCTCCATTTCTAGCATGCTTACTAGTTTATGCAAATCCTGGATCGCGCGGCACTTTACGCACACTTGGTTTAGCTCCGCTGGGTTTTCTCGGATTTCCCACATCAAGCAGGTGTCACAGATTACTGGCTTGAAGACCATGTTGAGGGTTTTTTTTTTTTGAAGTTTAGTTTCTTCTGCAGCCGTCAACCTGCTTTCAAACTGCTTCGAAACTGCTCTGTACTTTTCCACGCTGTACTTCTCCCACTCGCTGTCGCTGGGAAGACTGCCTCGTTTAACTGCGTTGTTCTGCTGTGCTGTCGGCTCCTCCCCTCGCCCGTGTCTCAAAACGGCGCTGAATTTGAATCAGCTGCTCCGAGTTTCAGCTTGTTTGTTATCAGAAAAACACACGCGGCTGTGTTTCCCCAATGTCCTCTGTTTTCTGATTAAAGCAATTCAAGATGCAATTTCTCCTTTCTGCTTCGAAACTGCTCTGTACTTTTCCACGCTGTACTTCTCCCACTCGCTGTCGCTTCCACTCGCTGTCGCTGGGAAGACTGCCTCGTTTAACTGCGTTGTTCTGCTGTGCTGTCGGCTCCTCCCCTCGCCAGTGTCTCAAAACGGCGCTGAATTTGAATCAGCTGCTCCGAGTTTCAGCTTGTTTGTTATCAGAAAAACACACGCGGCTGTGTTTCCCCAATGTCCTCTGTTTTCTGATTAAAGCAATTCAAGATGCAATTTCTCCTTTCTGCTTCGAAACTGCTCTGTACTTTTCCATGCTGTACTTCTCCCACTCGCTGTCGCTTCCACTCGCTGTCGCTGGGAAGACTGCCTCGTTTAACTGCGTTGTTCTGCTGTGCTGTCGGCTCCTCCCCTACGCTCGAATGGTAACAAACGGCAATCAAAGGGAGTAGGAACGCAGTATGACCGAGAGGGCAAGGTTACTCAGCCGCCCAGGGCAGATGCTACTCCGGCCCCTCTCAATATACCAGACATGTGGTACTCAAGTGCAGACATAGTTTGGGGCCAACATAATGACCCGTCACTAGTGCACGCTTGGGGGCAGGTCCGGTATATTGAAGGTAAGGATGTTGATGGCGCTGGGGCACTAGTATATCCACACTTCAGTATCAAGGGGCAATTACTGTATAGGGTAAATCTTGCCACGGGCACAGGACAGCCTGTAACACAATTATTGGTTCCCCTGGCTTGTCAGACCGAGGTCATGAGGCTGGCGCATGATATCCCTTTTGCGGGGCACCTGCAGAGCTGACAAGACAAGGGAGCGGATATTGGCTCGATTTTATTGGGTAGGTCTTCATACTGATGTCTTGAAATATATAGCCGCATGCCCAGACTGCCAACAAGCAGCACCAGGTCGAGTGCGCCCTGCCCCTTTGGTTCCACTGCCAATTATCTCCACCGCTTTTGAACACGTTGTAGTGGACATAGTGGGCCCTTTGCCACCTTCTGACTCTGGGTATATGCATATATTAGTAGTGGTAGATTATGCAACGCTATACCCAGAGGCAGTTCCTTTGAGATACTAGTGCCGCTGCAATAGCCACGAGTTAGTTCAGATTACGGTTAGAGTAGGAATCCCCAAAGAGATCTTGACTGATCACTGAACCAATTTTTTGTCTAAAACGTTGGTTTGGTGGGACGTTTTAATCAGACCTTGAAATCCATGCTGAGACAGTTTGTAACACAAGAGCAAAAACATTGGGCATCGCTTCTTTCCTACCTCCTTTTTGCAGTGAGAGAGGTGCCGCAGACTTCGACGGGGTTCTCCCCCTTCGAGCTCTTGTATGGCTGACAGCCTCGCAGCATCCTCAATCTGTTGAGTCCTAGCACATAAATCATTTCAATGGGGGAACAACTGGTTCCAGATCAGCAATGGAAGCTGCGTAAGCTTATTGAGGAGTTCAGCAAAGTTTATTTTTTCTGATTTGTCCGGCAGAACTAATTTGGTTGAATATGACATTATCTCTCCACAAGGTGTCACCGAGAGAGACCATACCGGATCCCAGAAAGTCGACGAAATGGCATTCGTAAAGAAGTATGGGACATGCTTGAGCTTGGATTGATTGAACTCCAAGAGTGAGTGGTGCAGTCCTATTGTCATAGTGGCCAAGAAAGACGGCACCATCTGCTTCTTTGTAGATTTCAGGAAGGTAAACGCTATTGCCAAGTTCGACATGTACCCTATGCCTCTGGTCGACAAACTTCTAGATAGACTAGGAAAAGCAAGGTTTATCTCCTCTGGACCTGACAAAGGGATACTGGTAGATCCCCTTAACCCGCAGTTCCAGAGAGAAAAATGCATTTTCAACACCAGGAGGGCTGTTTCATTTCAAAACCATGCCATTTGGGCTACATTGTGCGCCCGCTGCCTTTCAGAGACTGATGGACCAGGTTTTACATACAGATCATGGTGGTTATTTACAGCTCCACCTGGCGAGAGCATTTGGCTAGGATTGCAGCCATCCTTCAGTCTATAAGGGTAGCCCGGCTGACATCTAACTTGAGAAAATATGTGTTTGCCAAAACAGAATCTATATTTGGTATTTTTAATGGGGTATTAAATGGGCTACTCACTCTTTATGTTGCTACCTGCTGGGGCACTCATTTGATCTTGTCACAGCCCACACCCCACTCAAGGGGTTAAACACAATGAAGGACAGCAATGCCCGAATAACTCTGTGGTATCTGGCATTGCAGCCCTTTATGTACCACATGGTGCACCGTGTGGGGAAGGACCATCAAAATGTGGATCATTTTTCCCCCAAGAGGAGGGAGTAATGGGAAAGATAGATTTAGCCGAGTGTTCCTTTGGCTCCACTCTGAGCGTTGAGATATGTGATGGAAATATAATGAGTTCTGGTTGGAAATCTCCCTCCCGACCTGTGAGGGTACTAAGTAGAAAAAGGGAAAGTCTTTGGATGGGCTAGCCTGACATTTCTTTTCCAGGGTTGGAAAGTCGGTTAGCCTGGAAGAAGGAGACTCCATTGCAGGAACATACTGACCTGGAAGGAAAATTAGGTAGCAGCTGCAAGCAATAAAAGCAGCTGCAATCGTTTACCAAGGGGTCATGAGTAATAGTATGTAGGGGTCAGAGAATCTTTAATCTTTTCCTTTGCTATAACCCGGATATAACCCGGAAGGACCCATGCAGTAATCTGTAAAAATATCCCGTGTGTTTGTTTGTTCGTCTTGTCTATAATTGTTACTTGTGTTTTATAGACGGCTTACACATTCTGGAGCTGTTGCTAATGGCCAGCATTAAACCCGGGACAGCACTGCACCAATGTCACTCTATAAACTGCACCATTGTCACTCTATAAACTGCATCACCCACCACGAGCACTACAGATCGCACCCTTGTATATTGTGGGAGAGATTCTCGTGTTTATTGTTTAGGGCTGCAAACCTGTTACTGTCCTATGTGTTTTACGCATCGCTGCATATAACCAAAGTTTTTTATTTGGTTGCCAGACCTGGATTACAAAAATAAAATACCCTTTCCATACCTGATTACAAATCTGTTGTTTAAGTTCTGCACTTCATCACCGCTGCACCTGTTGATAATCAGCCGCCACTTTGCCACAGTGAGATATAAATTAAACAGTATGCTTTCCTCCCACTATGTGGAAGTGTTTTTGTAGAGTATAAGTAAAGAAGAGCTGTCTTCGAAGGCATAGCTTCTGCATATGACACAGCAACCAGCTTTTCACAGATACAGCTTGTATTACCAGGTTGAATAATACTTGGCTGGAGTCTTGCCTCAACTTTTATAGAACTTTTCCTCCTCGACTTTTGTAGAACTTTTCCTCTGCTTCGTGCATCAGAAGACTTATTTAAATCTAAATATTTGGTCTGTTTTGACATGATTCATTAAGTGAATAATATATTTAAAAAGTCCAGGCAACTCCTTTAACCCGACATCATCAACAAGACGTAAAGCACAGGTCTCTAGTCGTTTTTTCTCCTTAAAAAGCAGAGAAAACCTTTCAATCGCAGAGTGAGACCAATAGTAGCTGAATGAAGCCGAAAAAATGGGGCATATCTGATAGCCCCATGCACCACAGAGATAACGTGGACATAAAGGAGATAGCTGCTTCTGCATCCAGTGCTCAAAAAATAACAGATATTTGCAGAGCTTTTTGAGATGTTATAGTAATAAAATAATGATAAAACAAGGATCGCATTACTGAGGAATTTGGTGATAAAACGGGACTTGGCTGGACATACAGTACTGAGTGTCCTTTTGCAATTCAGTGCATATTAAACCTGTTATTTTAATTGTTTTAAACAGTGCGTGTGAAAATAAATTGAACCTGATGTGTCTGACAAGCGCTGAATAAACGGTTAAAATTAATTAAATATGATCTGAGTATATGATCTCATGTTCTCTACCTTTCTAATCTCTAAAATATGTGAGGTAATCCTCAATTGATTACATATGTTCTGTTATCATAAAGTTCTTATTACTTATTAAGATATAAGTATAGAGATGTTTTCTAATATACAACACCAGCTCCATTTAATTATTCCAGCCTTTGACTAAATATATTTCCTTCTCAACTGTAGAAATTTATTCTACTTAGTTTTTTTTTTTTTTTTTTTTGACAGTAAAACCTTAAATAAGTGCAAATACTTATTTTAGTTCAGATATTCTATTTCAATATACCCAAACATATAAATTCTCTCCAGAGTGTTATTCTGTTTCTGTTAGATTGGAATGCCTATAGAGGCTCTGTGTTTAGCTTAAAAGCTGCTTCCAAACTAAAGTTACTTCTTTCTGATATAAAATGTCAACTGTGAACACATTTTCAAGTTAATTAAATGAAATCCTAGTTATGCTATATTCTCTACTCCCCAGGTTACAGGCTTCTGCACGGTAGCTTGCAGATAAGGGAGACCCATGTCATAAGTCTGGCCAATTTGCAAGGACTAATATGCACTCCAGTAACAAAGGCACACAGACAAGGTTTTTTCTAACATTAGGGCATTGCTTGCTCTTCCTTTTGCTGCATTTTTTATGCTGACTTTATCTTTTAAAACACAGTAAGAGTTATTACAATAGTTTAACACTGTTGTAGTTTAACAAAGTCTTTTTAATAACATTCTCCAAATGTTCAATTTGTATCCCAAAGATCAACCTTCTTCCAGCAGCAGTGACAGTCTTAATCAGGCTCTGCTCTCAGTGGATCTGTAAAAGCTGCTACATGATCCTTTATCAATTTCTGCACATCACTGGGGGTGGTCTTAAGGCCTGATACCTGCAAAAAATTAAACCTTGTTAATCAGGCTCCCATTTTTACATTGTCATCTCCATCATCAGAGGGAAAACCTCAAAGAAATTAAGTTGGTTCAATTGAAGAGTTATTCAATGGATGCAAGTATCTTTTACAAAGGAAGGAAAGGTTTTAGGGTCACATCGGGACAGCTGATCCCTCATTTCAAGGGTATGTGTAAATGTAGGGCCTGCACTGCCACTACATTCAACATGCGCTGTATACGAATTCATTACACAGAACACCCGAATGCACTTTCACACAGCTGTATTGCCTTTTAATAAAAATAAAGTCCTACCACACAAATAAATTATAGCAACCGTAGGAGATTTTTGGTGAAAACGGTGCTAATTAAGAGCAGGATAAAAAGGTATGAAAGATGAGGAGGGGTGGAAAGGGAAGTGGTTGCTACTTTATTCATAACAATATTGCAAATGGCATCTTCTTCTTAATAACCACGTACTACTGCAGTAAATCAAAATACAAAGCAGGCAAAATCCAGTCCTAACACTGAATATAGTCAGAACGTGAGAAGGGCATTTAAGATATTGCCATGATAATCTTTGTATATGGCTGTATTATTTTGTACTGAAGCATCAACCTGTTATTTTAATACAAGAGACACACACATCTCATCTGATATCCCTTATCAAGACAGCCACAGAACAACCCATTAATTTCTTATTAAATGACAACATTTCAGAACAACATACACTTTTCTTTTGACTTGTATGCTATAGCCTAGCATCATTAAAAAAATTAATAAATAACTGCTATATTCTGAATTTAAATTTCACCTCTGGGAGTATGCATGTACTGTATGTCCCAATATTTTACATAATGCATTCTTAAATGCATTTGCATTTACTAGACTGTACTATTTTTAATGTTGTCATATGTGACCCTAAAACCCTTCCTCTATTGTACAAGATACTTGCACCTTTTTGTGTGAAATGTGTATGCGGCACAGATGCATGGCTCTTTGATAGAACCAGCTTAATTTATTTGAAGTTTCCTCACTGATGATGGAAATGAGAATGTAAAGTTGGGAACCCAGCTAATAAGGAAAGTTTTCTGCGGGTATTAGGCTTTTAAAGACTCTCACCCACAACTGTGAATTTGGATCCTGGGGATACCCATACGGAAAGGAAATATATGTTTAATATATAAAATATATATGTGAAAGAATTTTTATATATGAATAATACATTTTTGAACTTGCAAAATATTTTCAACATATAAGAAATACATGGCTCACTGATTTAAAAAATATATTTTTTATTATTTTCAAATAAAGCTTTTTCATAATGTCTTTGCCTATATTAGAAATATATGTTATGAAAGAATCTTAAAAGTATTTTGCCATAGATTGTTAAAAATACATTTCTCACATAACTTGCAATCTAAACTGGCATAAATCACATTTTAAATCCATTGTGGATGCTTTTTATATTAAATACTAAAATATTCTGCTAAGAATACGAGTGCAACTAATATGAAGTATATAAAATGTATTACATTTTATGTAAAAGTATTAAAATAATACTTCAGAGCATGCATTTCTACTTCTCAGTGTTTTGATATTGCGTAAAGGTGTTAAATCCTTTGTTATTCTAAGTTTTCTCCTAGCACTGAAAACTTAAGGTTAACACTTTATTTTTCATTTTTTGCTAAATAACATTTTCCATATCATATTAGGTATCATTTGACTTCTTTCCAATTTCAATTGTCATTATTTTCCCCAATAGGCGCTAGTTTCTAAACAGATAAAGCAAGAAGCAAGAATATATAGCTTTACAAGCATACATTCTACATGTATCAAACATATTTACTTTATATAATTCATATATGTTCTATACCAGGTTTTATAGATACCTTTCAAACCGCAACTGGGTGAAGACCTGGGAACCCCCTTAGTACCTTAAATCATGTCAAGCAAATGTCCATTACATAACTCAAAGAACATTGTAACTCACATACTCTGTACCATACAGCTTTTCAAAAAACTGTTCACAGTGGTGAAGCTGTTCCTCACTAATGCTCCGATTGCTTAAGATTGCAACACCTTGAACAAGCAGATACCAGCCTAATATTTTCTTGCATGGGAATACTGTAGAAACCAAGTCAACCAAACCACTCATGAGCTTTCCAGACATTGTACTGAGTAACTGAGTTCCATTCCTGAAGGGCAGCAATGTCTGTTCACAAGTCTGTTCCTAATTACATAGTTTATATTATTTTATTATTATTTATTATTTTCTCAAGGTATTTTATATACTGTTCCATTCATTCAAGACAAAAATTGTCTATAAAATATTTGGGGGTCTAGACAGATTTTAATTATTCAGCTTATTAAACAATTAAACTGATCAAGAAAAAAAAAAAAAAGACCTACCTGTTAATGTCCAAAACCAACTCAGAATTTAATGTTTTTACAAGTTGAAGAGAGTGGCATTTTACGAGAATTGAAAACGGTATTAACTAAAGGTTTATACTTGATTAGCAGATAGGTCAAAGTTTTGATTACTCCCGGTAAAAGTATCACATTCTGAGGTTTTACTGCATCTGCCTTCTTTGGAATAAAATCTGTTTATTTGCAGCACTTAACATTATTGGACATTTCACAAACAAAATGAAGGCTTTCTCTAGAAAGATGCATATGTACACATTTTCTTTGAATTGCATGGCTTTCTACAGCAACAAGTTGTCCAAATTTGGAAAGGATGCGTTTTATATGTCTCAAAGTTATGCGTGATACATCATCATTACAGAAACTGTTTCGGATTACAGTCATGTACCTTCCAATTGCATAATATTTCTCTTCATTCCCAAGATTGACAACAGCAAATGTCTCTATTTTGAAAAAGTTCCCATCTCTGAAAGAAACTCTTCCTCTTTCACTTTGCCATATTGCTCAGAGTGAATTATCCCTCCATTCACAATTATTCTGTCTTACTGCCTAAAATATAAACCAGGCGGTACCTGTTCTGCAACACTGTGTAAAGCATGACAGTACTTCCCTTCCAGTTTTTTCTTTTTGGTGTACCAAGGAAGGTAATGTTGTCTACTTCATCAGCTCCCTGAACTGGTGTTTGTTTACAGCAAAATGAAAGAAACAACTTTTCAGCTGGTGTGTTATGCAACTTTTCTTTAAACATCTTAAGTGATTGTTCCATCAGAAACTTACGACACATCTGCAGTGCAACCGCCTGAGTGCCTTTAACCATGTCAAGCAAATGTTCATTGTATGACTCAAAGGAAAGCAGAGTGTGCCCTTAATGGGCCCCAGTCCCGTACACTTTTCACAAGATGCAATGTACAGTGAACCTTGTAACTCACATGCTCTGTGCCATATAGCTTTGCAGTCAGGACTACAAAATGAAAGAATACCCATTGACAGTGGTACAGCTGTTCCTCACTTAAGACTGGTTAAGACTGCAATACCTTCAACAAGCAAACACCAGTGTAAGAAATATTTTTCTTGCAAAATTCCTTTTAACACTGAAAAACTGTAGAAAACAAGTCAAGCAAACCATTCATGCGATTTCCAAAACTGAGTGACTGAGCGTGGTATGTAGGATATATTTGATGGTGGTTTAATAGGAAGGAGTCTGGAATCTATACGCTCTACCTGTGTACAAAGATAAAATGGGTATCTGTGGTACTTTGATTCCACCCACAACCTCATAATTTGTCTGGCAACACCCAGAAGTGCTCAGTGCATGTAGTCAGGAATAAACCCATTGATAATGCCAAAGTTAAGGATACACATAAGAATACTGGGTCCTTTCACACCACATACAGTTGTCTTATTCTGAAAAGCATGCTCTGCTTGTTCTGTGGTTCTATGAATCTTTCTTGTAAGGGTATGCCCTAGTCATCCCTCTGCCTTTTGGTACATTTGTACCAAGATCTGTACAAAACCCACATCCATGTAGGCCATTGAACTGCATCATATTCTGCAAAAGTGGTCTGGTAACAGAATCTCAAATAGCTACAGTGCACACAACTTTGGAATTGATCTGAAAGTGCCTCCTTTGGAGAAGCCAATATCTCAGTGGCAGTAACTTGTTCAGATACAAGTGTTCCCTGTAAAAAAAAAAAAAAAAAGAAAAAGAAAAAAATGTAATGCAGAGTGTGCAGTGTAAACATATTTTACTGTTTAATTTGCATTAGTTAACAAAACAATATAAATTATTTCTTAATTTCACTAAATATCACCAAAAAATAAGTATGAACAAATGAAATAATTGCATATTCAGGTGGAAGATGCAAGATAGGTTGTAGGTGAATTGCAATTTATATTTTGGCAAAATCACAATTCACCAGACTTATCATGGCATCAACCCCTTTTACGTAATACTAACTCTTGATTAAATACCCTTGTTATTTAGGACCTTTTTTTACATGCACCCTTCTTTTTATTTTAATTAAAGTATGTCCAGAAAACCTGAAGATTATAGATTAAATCCTGTTGGTTGCCAACAGGTGTCACAATCCCAGACTTGATCTGGCAAACCTACCACAGCACAGCGTTCAATGATGAGAGGACTCGCAAGAAGAGCCTCGAGAGTATGCAAATTAACTCCACAGTTCAAAACAATCAGCGAGGTTTCGATAGTTTACGTCGAATGCGGTTTGAATTTGAAGAGGAAGATCAGACAGCTGCAACGTATTTGCTGGTTAAATTGAGTAGTGGAGTCAGGTAAAATAAAAAAAAATAGCATCATTCCAGCAGTGTGGCTTAGGAATTTTTATGAAGACACTTGAAAAAAAATGGAGACATAGATTCGAGAAGTCATGTAGCAGAATGGAGGTCAGGGAATAAAACATCGAGTGGAGGCTGGCCTGTGTATGACTGCGAGGTCCTCAAAATGTCAGGTATGTATTTAATGACTTCATTTATGATAAATTGTATGACAGTTTTTTTTTTTTTTAAAGCTAATATATTACTTGCACTGAAAGAACAACATTTGCAGCAGTTTTTTTTTTTTTACACTTGTGTGTGTGTGTATAGCAAAAGAATCTGACCTGAAAGTAAATGAGGTGGACCGAACTGAGAACAGTTGGAGAAACAGTTTGACTCCAAACCAATCCAGGTAAATTTACAGAAGTGATTTCCAAATGGTAGCTGATAGCGGCTGTGCCTTATGCAACATTGACTAAGGGCATTAAACTAAGTACATTTTGAAAAGCCTTGGCTTTACCCTTCTGTTTTGGTTTCAAGGCAAATTGAGACATTTCCTGTTCTTAGGTTTTATTATGATATACATACTAATGATATGAATTATTCTGATATGCCAATTCACTGAAGTACATATTGGATTGTAAAGTTATGTTTGGATTTTGGACATATGTAGATAGCTAGTACAAACAGTGTTACTGGTGTGAAACTGGAGCCTGACCCTGCAATTTGCATATTAGGAATTATGTCACTTATACACATTAACATTATTTGTATTTATTTTATTTAACCTTTATTTAGTCAGGTATGTTAAGTGAGAACATTTGTTTTCATTTTCATTAACTACCTGGGAGCATACCTAAAGCTAATTGACTTCTATTGCTCTGAAGTTTGCTGAAAAGCCAATACTGTAAAATATGGGGAGACATTCCAGTGTGGTGAGTGAAATATGATTGCTTACATTTAGATATAGAATTGTTTTGCAATGATAATTTGTGAGTTGCAAGTTTGCATATTGTATGTAATATTTCTGTTTACATAATGTTTAAATGTGGTTTAATTAAATTTTTATTTTGAAATGTTGCAGAGCAATGAACAATGTTATTTTTTAGCAAAATAAAAAGATGTCTGCTAAGCAAGACAGATGTGACAACATTCTGAAAAAGCTGAAGTTAGCACATGAGGAAGTAGATAGTGAAGCAGACCGACTTATGGCATTGAAAAACTGGAGTAGGAAAACAATTCACTCAAGCACAAGTAGAAATGCAAGTCAAGTTGTGCCTTCTAGCATTATTACACCTTTTTATACAATTAACACCGCAGTTGCCAAGATTACATTAGTCACAATATAAGATAGAGAAAGTAACTTACACATTATCTTCTAGAATGTCTGTAGTTCATATAGTAGTAGACATATACAAGTATACCCTTGAAATGCTCATTAAATATTATACTAATAGTTTAATGAACTTTAAGAAATTTGTGAAAAGATATCTTATTTAAAATAGCACAATTACAATTTAGTAAGATGCCCCACTAAGAAAAACTTTGCAGATTAAAATCAGGGAAAACAGGCACAATTTCAAAACTGTATATGAACTTTGGCAAAATAAAATTTATATTAAGTGGATTTCTATCTGTTCATGAAATTGTGTTTTTTCGTACTTTTTAGCAATACCAGCAATACTCCAAATACTCCAAGTGCTTGAACAGAAATCATGTGAGCAAATCATCTATTCCTCTGATTTACGAATGGCCAGATATGACCAGATGAGCACATGGAAAAAGTCAACTTATTACTATTATTGCACTTAATGTACTGAGTACATTTTGTAAAGCATTGCATTCTCAGTAAAGGATAGTATGGTCTATGTAACTGCATTATTGCAATTCAGGCAGACCACCTTCAGTTTATGTGACCCTTCAAGCAAATTCCACTTAGATTTAAACACTGCCAATGTTGCAGCTTCAATATACTGCCAACTAATTTGTATTTCTGAGGTGGGATAAAATGCTTTTGTCCTTAAGGTTTGGCTGTATGTTTGACATTCAGTATGCAATTTGAGAAGCATTCTGTGATTCTTGAAATTTTAGTCTACCACATCATTGCATGGAAGGGTTGTTATAACAGCGTTGATAAAAATGGGTTTTACTTCAGGTTAATTTTTTTTTTTTTCTGTTTATTTTTACAGGTGGAAATCCATCCAGGAAGCAATGTTTTTGTTGAGGAATTGGCTTGGGCGCTAACAAATAAAGCAACTTCCTGTTCTTCATTTGAACGCTGTCTAACACTTGTCAGAAGCAGTCTTTATGGACGCCGTAACAAGCAGCAGCAAGATGGGGAGAGAAAAGACACGTTAGACTCTACTAAAGTTCATGCTATATACAGTAATCAGATTTTTATTTAAAAAGGTACTTTTTAACATGTATCTCTAAAATCATGGCTGTACAAACTGATCTCTTATTGATTGATTGACAGGAAATAAAAATAAATATCATATGGGAGATACTGAAATCGGAGAAGGAATCTATGAAAAAGACCTAGGAGTTTTTGTTGACTCAGAAATGTCTTCATCTAGACAATGTGGGGAAGCTATAAAAAAGGCTAACAAGATGCTCGGATACATTGTGAAAAGTGTTGAATTTAAATCAAGGGAAGTAATGTTAAAACTGTACAATGCACTAGTAAAACCTCATCTTGAATATTGTGTGCAGTTCTGGTCACCTCACTATAAAAAAGATATTGCTGCTCTAGAAAGAGTGCAAAGAAGAGCAACCAGAATTATTCCGGGCTTAAAAGGCATGTCATATGCAGACAGGCTAAAAGAATTGAATCTGTTCAGTCTTGAACAAAGAAGACTACGTGACGACCTAATTCAAGCATTCAAAATTCTAAAAGGCAATGACAGTGTCGACCCAAGGGACTTTTTCAGCCTGAAAAAAGAAACAAGGACCAGGGGTCACAAATGGAGTTTAGACAAAGGGGCATTCAGAACAGAAAATAGGAGACACTTTTTTACACAGAGAATTGTGAGGGTCTGGAATCAACTCCCCAGTAATGTTGTTGAAGCGGACACCCTGGGATCCTTCAGGAAGCTGCTTGATGAGATTTTGGGATCAATAAGCTACTAACAACCAAACGAGCAAGATGGGCCGAATGGCCTCCTCTCGTTTGTAAACTTTCTTATGTTCTTATGTCTCACGGTGTGGGAGATTTCGCGAGGAGCTGGGGGTCCATCCTTTGGGGGGCAAGTGAGTCTCACTTCCCCAACCTCAGGCTAGGAATCCACCTCCTTTACCTTCGGGAGTGATTCAGAGCGGTCTCCCGGCCACACACTGTCCTTTTGCAGCTCTTACTGGGACCGACTTCCTCCCGAGGGGCAGCTCCCAGAGTCATAATCCTTGTATGTGTTTTTAGTTACTGGGTCCTTTTCCCCTGAGTTGTGTAGGCATCATCGCCCTCAGTCAGCGCCCACTTTTGTATCCTGTCTTCAGTTGTTGTGTTCTTTGCCCCTGGGTTGTGTCAGCATCGTCGCCCTCAGTCATTGACCATCTTTCTATCCTGTTTCGGTTGCTGGGTTCTTTGCCCCTAGGTTGTGTCGGCATCGTCGCCCTCAGTCATTGACCGTCTTTCTATCCTGTTTCGGTTGCTGTGTCCTCTGCCCCTGGGTTGTGTCGGCATTGTCGCCCTCAGTTCGCGACCACTTTCTATCCTAGTTTAAGTGTAAAAGTAAAATAAAAAAGCCTCAATGTTGAGCTAAGCTAAGCTAAGTGTTGCCCTATTGCCATACCCTTCTATTGTTTGTTATACACAGTGCCAGTTGACTTCTGACACATATTACCAATGGATAGGGAACTTGTGTCTCATCACTGAGTACATCTTTTTATAGACCAATTTTGCTTCAAGAAGTCTGTGTTTATATTATAGGTGTTACACATACTCAATGCTTCTTGACTGATAATTGAGGTATTACTAATATTACATGTGTGGTTTTGTAACATTGCAATTTTGTTTCCCCCAACAAACATTTAGATCTTTCTTTTTTTGCTTGTACAGTTATGTAAATGTTTAGCTGATTGTATGATACTTCATTATGGATAAGCCACTTATGATTGAAGTTTTGCATTACTTAAAGTTGTTTGATCCAAAGAACAGGTACTACAAGGACACTGAGAGGAAAAACAATATCTGGGCTACAGTTGCACAGGCTGTAGGAATGTCAAGTATTTATCACATACAATGTCAGGATCTAATGCACAGGGCCAGTTGCTATTCATGAAGCACAGTGATCAGAAATGGAATGGAATGTGTACAGTGCTACCAATATTAATATAAACCAATGAATCATGAACAAATCACTGTGTCCTTGATGGGTCTGCATGTATGCTAATGCTAGGTTTAGATTTATTTGTATTCTGTACACCAATCAAGGACACCAAAAGAGAGCTCTGCATCTCCAGTTCACTATTATTAATATTTCATGAAAATCCATGAATATTTCTGTCATGGGAAGGGTAACAAACAAACCTACATTTGCTATAAAAATTAGTAGGAATATATACCCACTTAACTCATTTGAAGGTTGTGTAAGGTAATAGTCTTTATGGAGCTTGTTCCTTCTGACAACTGATTGTACACAATTGCAGTTTTCAGACTGTGTCTGTAAAAGTCTTTTTCTAATTCCTCTATTAGAATACCCAATGCTTAGAATAGAATGAATTCCGTATGTTACATAAATAAAAAAAATTGATGACAAAGTTTTCACAACATAACACAAAAATAACTTTAGCCACATTATTATTATTAGGCTGGGGAGCCTATTGGTGTTGTAAGGATTTTTTTTTTCTTCCACCAAAATTACAAATGCTTATAACTTTTAAACGGCTGCATCAAAAACTCACCAAATTTGCTACAAATGTAGGAGACTATGGACTTTGTGCCGTGGTCAATATGGCGGCCTTTAGTCATATGACGTGACAGCCATTTTGGATTAACTGGAAATTTTGGACAATAGTCAAAAGTCTTCTACTCATGAACGGTTGATAATACAGATGTGAATGTTAGTGCACTCATTTCCACGTTTTATTCTACTTAAGGAAAAATGGATCAGAAACATGGTGTGGCAGCTGTGTTGGATTTTGCATAAAACACTTAAACAACAACTCCTCATGAACCCTTTGGCCGATTAACGTGACTCTTGGGTGTACGTTATCTTTGTAGTGTCCTCTAAAAAAGTTATTCAGGAAAAGTTCCTACATGAACAAACATGGCCGCCATGAGCCAATTAATATGGGTGACATGCCAGTTTTGCACATTTTTCACCCTCAAATGACACATTTCTACCACTGGGGACAGCTGTTACCATGGAAAACAGCACAGTCTAGGAAAATATTTCTTGAAGCAGTCATTTTTCGCTGGTGTCTAGCAAGAACAGTTTCACTAACTCATGTAACTTAAAATATGGTAATTACACAGAAAAGGCTGATATTATTTTACACATGCACAGTACAGTAGGGATTGGTCAGTACACTAGGGATGGGTCAGTATACCAGAAACGGGATACAAAAGTAGTCACTGACTGAGGGTGGCGATGCCGACACGTTCAGGGCCGAAGGACCTAGCAACCGAAAACACATATGAGGGTTATGACTCGCGGAGCCGCCCCTCAGAGGAAGATGATCCTGGAAGACCGGGGCACGAAAGGAGATAGAGAGGGAGAGGTACCCAGCGTCTGAGACTTCTGTAAAGGGGCGCTCGTTAAACCCCCAATTGGCCGAGACTTCATGCTGCCTGGGACCTGAGATAAGAACAAGGCATAGAAGTTAGTGTGGGACTCAAGCATGAGTAGCGATGTCCCGAACTGAGACAGAGTATAGAACAGAGCCTTCAGTGAGGCAAGATAAGCGCCGGAGCTGCGAAAGAAAAGAGTGTGGCCGGGAGTCCGCTCTGATTCACACGGTGAGAACCCCCCTGAAGGTCGAGGGAGGCTGAAGTCTGCCCTGAGGTCGGGGAAGTGATGATCACTGGCCCCCCAGAGACGATCGATGCAAAGGCATGTATGAGAAGGTGGAGGAGGAGGAAAACGAAATGCTAGACAGCAAAGATGCAAGTGATCAGGGCTTAAATAGAAAATAGGTACTAATTGACAGGAAATTGGAAGCCCTCTGCTGCATGCCTCCTGAACTACGCAGGCTAACATTAAACTTATTTTTTCAACTGCAAACACGCTTCCTCTAAATCAATTCGTGGTACATGCACCCTTAACAAAATGTCTGAGGAAGATCTTTTTGTGAATTATACTGTATTTTGACCATAGTTTTGAAGGAAACTGTCAACAACACAGAATGCATGTTTCAATTGCAGCATTTTGTCACCCAGAGCTTGTTGCGCTGGCTGCTGTCTTTGTCGTCACACGCAGCTTTTAGAGAAACGCCTTCTCCAAAGAGCACACATTTTCAACATGCTATATTTACATTTGTATGGATTATCAACAGTCAGTTGAATGTAATTGATTAACATTAACTTTATTGTAAAATTATACATCATGTATCACATATTTACTACATTATTAAGGCATTATTAAAAGAACTCTGGAGGAGATTAAGAAAAGATGGAACAACAAAAGAAAACGTCTCATATACAATGAGGGCTCATCCTCCACCGTTATTTTAGTAATACCTACAGAATGTTGGCTAGAAAGGACCAGACCAAGGATAGAAGAGCAGGCAAGGCCCACTCTAGTAGCAGACCAGCGAAGCTGGACATGGAAGCTAGGACAGAAAGTGGTCACTGACTGAGGGCGGCGATGCCGACACGAGCCCGGGGCAAAGGACCCAGCAACTGAAGACAGGATACAGAAAGTCGTCACTGACGGAGGGAGGCGATGCCGACACGAGCTCAGGGCCGACGGACCTAGCAACCGAAAACGGGATACAAAAGTGGTCACTGACTGAGGGCGGCGATGCCGACATGTTCAGGGCCGACGGACCTAGCAACCGAAAACATATGTGAGGGTTATGACTCGTGGAGCCTCCCCTCAGAGGAAGATGGTCCCAGAAGACTGGGACATGAAAGGAGATAGAGAGGGAGAGGTACCCAGCATCTAAGACTTCTGTAAAGGGGCGCTCGTTAAACCCCCAATTGGCCGAGACTTCACGCAGCCTGGGACCTGAGATAAGAAAAAGGCATAGAGGTTAGTATGGGACTCGAGCATGAGTAGCCATGTCCCGAACTGAGACAGAGTATAGAACCGCCTTGAGTGAGGCAAGATAAGCGGAGGAGCTGCGAAAGAAAAGAGTGTGGCCGGGGGTCCGCTCTGACTCACATGGTGAGAACCCCCCTGAAGGTCAAGGGTTAGCTGAAGCCATTCCCTGAGATCGGGGAAGTGAGATCACTTGCCCCCCAAACGATGGACCCCCGGCACTCCACCAAATCACCCACACCATGAGACAAACAAAAGAGCACATGCCAGCGCATAACATAAACAAAAGACTAGAAGGACAAACGGGACAAACAGGAGAATGGTTAGTAAATTTAGTAGGATATGACTATGTGTACACCTGCTGCTCAGTGGAGAGGAAAAAACCCCTTGAAGCTAATTAGGGGAAAACCTCTAGTGGCTCCGGCAGACAGGTAGCCCCCACTTCAGGCATACTAGTGATTTTGGAATGGGCTGCAACTATGTCAGAGGGAGATGAATGAACATAAGAATCTACTGCAGAACAGGACCGTGCAACATGGTCTTGATCAGGCTTTGATTGATGCTGGCCCTTGCAGCGGAGGTGGCTGCACCGATACGGAAGGAATGGGGTAAATAGCTGAGGAGGGAGGCCTGTCCTGGAGAGGAGGGTGAAGAAGTGGGTTGAGAACCAGAGACAAGCGACGATGGAGCTGAAAGAATTGATGAATAGAGGGTCCGGGAGGTGGGGGCAGGGTTTCCTGCTTGAGAGATACATTGACATTGCTGAAAGGGCAGAGAGCAGACTTGGTCCTTGAAAGCTGAATGAATTGACCACACCAGAGTTGTTCTGTCTTTGAAGTGCGCAGCCGAATAAGAAAATAGGAGTTGGAAATAGAAGAGAGGTCACATAAACGAATATCCACCAAGGGGAACCAAGAAGCTGAGGGAACTGTGAATTTGGAGCTTCTGAGAAAGCCAAGAAGGCTGTGAGGCAGATGGTCTCCATGAGTAGATCCTCATAAGGGGAGAAGCAGCCTTTTCGAAGAGTAGAGATGATTCTAGCATTTTTAGAAGGAGCAGCAACTATATCAGGGAAGGATGAATGAATGTAGGAATCCACTGCAGAGGAGGACCAGTCCCCCCACCTTCATGATCAGGCTGGGGGAGGAAAGGGGGAGTCGAGGGGGGGAGGCCTGCTCTGGAGGAGAGGGTGGAGAGGGTGGAGAGGAGAGAGCCATGCAAGAAGGCGAGGAGGGAGGCCTGCTCTGGAGGAGAGGGTGGAGTTGAGGAGGGAGGCCTACTCATGAGGCGAGGGTGGACAGGAAGGAGGCTTGCTTGGGGGGCAAGGTAGGAAAATATTTGATAATATCTTGGGAGCACTGTGCAGAGAATTGACCTCCAGTGTAAGGCAACGAAGTGTAGATTAGCGGAGAAACACGAAAAGACGGTGTCTGAGCGTGTGCTACAAACAAAACGCTAGACAGCAAAAGGTGCAAGTGATCAGGGCTTAAATAGTAAGTAGGAACTAATTGACAAGAAATTGGAAACCCCCTTGCTACACGTCTCCTGAACTTATGCAAGCTAACATTTAAACTTAAAATCAATTATTGTAAGGTGACATTGGTTTTATGTTGGGAAATATTTAAGAAAAATTAAAAAACTGAAATATCTTGCTTGCATAAGTATTCAACCCCCAAACATTAATATTTGGTAGAGCCACCTTTCGCTGCAATAACAGCTTTAAGTCTTTTGGGGTAAGTATGTACCAGCTTTGCACACAGTGTCGGAGTGATTTTGGCCCATTCTTCTTGGCAGATTTGCTCCAGGTTGTTCAGGTTGGTTGGACGACGCTTGTGGACCGCAATTTTCAAATAGTGCCACAGATTCTCAATGGGAGTGAGATCAGGACTTTGACTGGGCCACTGTAGGACATTCACCTTTTTGTTCTTGAGCCACTCCAATGTTGCTTTGGCCTTGTGCTTGGGATCATTGTCCTGCTGAAAGGTGAATTTCCTCCCAAGCTTCAGTTTTTTAGCAAACTGAAGCAGATCCTCTTGCAGTATTTTCCTCTATTTTGCTCCATCCATTCTTCCTTCAATTGTAACAAGATGCCCAGTCCCTGTTGATGAGAAGCATCCCCACAGCATGATGCTGCCACCACCATACTTCACTATAGGCATGGCGTGTCTTGAGGCATGGGCAGTGTTAGGTTTGCGCCACACATAGCACTTTGAGTTTTGGCCAAAAAGCTCTATCTTGGTCTCATCTGACCACAAAACCTTTTCCCACATCGCAGCTGGGTCACTCTCATGCTTTCTGGCAAGTTCCAGTTGTGCTTTCAGATGGTACTTTTTGAGTAACGGCTTCTTTCTTGCCACCCTCCCATACAGGCCAGTGTTATGCAGAGCTCCTGATGCACTTTACTGTTACACCAATTCTCCACTCCCAGCCACTGAACTCTGTAGCTCCTTCAAAGTGATTGTTGGCCTCTCTGTGGCTTCTCTCACAAGTCTCCTTCTTGTTTGAGCGCTGAGTTTTGAGGGACAACCTTTTCTTGGCAGTGCCTGGGTGGTGTGATGCAGCTTCCACTTCCTGATTATTGATCCAACTGTGCTCACTGGGATATCCAAACACTTGGATATTATTTTGTACCCTTTCCCTTATCTATGCATTTGTATTACTTTATCTCTAACTTCTGTAGAATGCTCTTTGGTCTTCATTTTCCTTCAGATTCACAGCCTTACCAATGATCCTTTAACAGTGGGGTTTTCATCCAGAAAATGTGACAGCAACTTTAATGGTTCACAAGTGGAGGCCAATGGTAAGGTAATTGTGTCCTTGTTAGGGCAATTTCTTTCATCGGTGCAAACTGGGTGCTTCCACAGCACAGGGGTTGAATACTTATGCAAGCAAGATATTTCAGTTTTTTATTTTTCTTAAAAATATTTCCCAACATAAAACCAATGTCACCTTACAATAATTGATTCTGAATTTCAGTGTTTAAAAATAAAATATCAAACAGAACGAAATTTCAATGTACCATTTGTAATTCTGTAATATGAGAGAATTGGTCAGGGGTCTGAATACTTTTGCAAGGCACTGTATATACTCCATTCTCCACATTTTACTTTGCATAACAATGAAGTGTTCTCTGTTTTACAATAGAAAGTGTGATTGAGATAAGGGGTGAGGGAAGGATGAAATTGAATGAGCAAATGGAAGGAAGATTAAGACAATGATAGCATGACAGGTAGTTTCTTCAGGAAGGTAAGGTGTGAAAATCGGTAGAGATTTGACCCATATAAGTTTTCACTTTCAAGACTGGATAAGGAATGCAGCTGCCGACCAGTCGCTTACTACCAGCCCTGTGTCCTGCCAACCAACATGCAGCAGAGATATAAAGTACTGTACTTTATATTCTATATTTCAAGGGAAAGTTTCAAATGTAGGAACATTTTACTACATCCTGACATTCCCCAAATTGGCAGATAATTGATAAACACCATTATCTGTACAATAAGCTCATTAAAAATAGAGATACTTAGAAAATAAAGACATGGGCATTGCACCTAACAAGAACCAAAACTCTGGAACAACAAGGTTCAGACCAATGCCAGAATATTTTTTTACTCATAGCAGTGACATGCTGCCTTTATGTAAAGAAGGAAAGGGCTATGCTATACCTTTTATCACTGGAGAACATGAAATTGACTTGGACTTGATAGGACTTGTACTAAACGTATAGCAAAGTGACATGCTGCCTTTATAGAAAGAAGGAAAGGGTTGTTATACCTTTTTCTCCACAGGTGATATGTAATGGTTGTAGCTAACAAAATAACCTCACAACTCCTACCTGCTATGCACTTTTATTCACTATAATAGGACTCAATTGTGCAGTTTTTAAAGAACAAGCAAATAAACCAAACACATTTGTTCAGTGGAACAATGATAGAACACGAACTTGTTTACTTTTTAAATCAACTGCATGTCTCTTTTTATAATAGGAATCACTACTCAACCTAAATAAAAATGGCCTGTTTTAGAAAACACAGAATATATAAATAACCTATTAGAATATATTAGCACTGTCATTGTTTCTGAACTGGTACTATCCAAAACCATGTTGAGACTTAATATTGTGTGATAATGTACTCTGGCCCATACAATATTCTGTTTACATTATATATAACAAGTACATTGATTGATCCATGGTGAGAGAGGAATAGAAAGGGGGAAGTGATGAGAGAGCAGTTAGCTCTATCATTTTCAGGAGCTTGGAGATTAGATCCATTTTAATCTGTTGTCTGTTTGGGAACATTTTTTTCTGTAATGGGTTTCTGAAACGTGTGTGTTTGATCCGTGTTCATCCTTCCTGCCTTAACCAACAGCAGCACCAGCCTCCTCCACTCAGACCAAGAGTTTTACAATGAGACATTGCTCAGCAGTGTCTTTCTATTAGTCTAAAACAAGCGTCACATTTCACAGAATATAAAAAGAGGGTTTAAAGAGCTTTCTTACATGAATCATTTAAAAAATATAAGAACATAAGAACATAAGAAAGTTTACAAACGACAGGAGGCCATTCGGCCCATCTTGCTCATTTGGTTGTTAGTAGCTTATTGATCCCAAAATCTCATCAAGCAGCTTCTTGAAGGATCCCAGGGTGTCAGCTTCAACAACATTACTGGGGAGTTGATTCCAGACCCTCACAATTCTCTGTGTAAAAAAGTGTCTCCTATTTTCTGTTCTGAATGCCCCTTTTTCTAAACTCCATTTGTGACCCCTGGTCCTTGTTTCTTTTTTCAGGCTGAAAAAGTCCCTTGGGTCGACACTGTCAATACCTTTTAGAATTTTGAATGCTTGAATTAGGTCGCCACGTAGTCTTCTTTGTTCAAGACTGAACAGATTCAATTCTTTTAGCCTGTCTGCATATGACATGCCTTTTAAGCCCGGAATAATTCTGGTCGCTCTTCTTTGCACTCTTTCTAGAGCAGCAATATCTTTTTTATAGCGAGGTGACCAGAACTGCACACAATATTCAAGATGAGGTCTTACTAGTGCATTGTACAGTTTTAACATTACTTCCCTTGATTTAAATTCAACACTTTTCACAATGTATCCGAGCATCTTGTTAGCCTTTTTTATAGCTTCCCCACATTGCCTAGATGAAGACATTTCTGAGTCAACAAAAACTCCTAGGTCTTTTTCATAGATTCCTTCTCCAATTTCAGTATCTCCCATATGATATTTATAATGTACATTTTTATTTCCTGCGTGCAGTACCTTACACTTTTCTCTATTAAATGTCATTTGCCATGTGTCTGCCCAGTTCTGAATCTTGTCTAGATCATTTTGAATGACCTTTGCTGCTGCAACAGTGTTTGCCACTCCTCCTACTTTTGTGTCGTCTGCAAATTTAACAAGTTTGCTTACTATACCAGAATCTAAATCATTAATGTAGATTAGGAATAGCAGAGGACCTAATACTGATCCCTGTGGTACACCGCTGGTTACCACACTCCATTCTGAGGTTTTTCCTCTAATCAGTACTGTGAGGCGAGAGTGTATTAAATGGAATGTCCAGACAGTAATTTATGTGTACAGAAATAAAATAATTTATTTTTATTTTCTATACACAACAAAAGGATTAAATAACAAAACGAAAAACAAAATGGTGTGAGGGAAGGAGTGCAGGGGTGAAATCCAAAACAAACTGATGACACGTCTTTAATTTGTCTTCGTCGTGACCATAAACAAAAAAAAGACAAAAGAAATGTTAGTATTTCAAAAAAACCCGCTGCACAAAATCAGTATCTCCCTTCACCGTGACTCCTCCTACTTTTTCTTTCGGACCAACCCCGAACACAGTAGTACGTTCCCTTTAGTATGTAATGTCCCGCCTCTGTAGTCAGTGGAACACCAATCCCCAACCGACACGTGTCCTTATCCTTCACTTGACTCCAGTGGCTGGAAGTTACATACTCGTACTTCCGCCCCTCACCAAGGTGCCGCCCCTCAAAAGATGACTTTTGCCATGGTCACGAGATCTTGGTAAGGGAAGTCCCGAGTTGGTTTGATGCCATCTACTGTCGGGAGGCTGAATCACAGACCGAAAACCCTTTGACTCATCACAAAGTACTTTCTGTTTTCTACATGTTAACCACTCCCTAATCCATGTACATGTGTTTCCTTGAATCCCAACTGCGTTCAGTTTGAGAATTAATCTTTTGTGCGGGACTTTGTCAAAAGCTTTCTGGAAATCTAAATAAACCATGTCATATGCTTTGCAATTATCCATTATCGATGTTGCATCCTCAAAAAAATCAAGCAAGTTAGTTAGACACGATCTCCCTTTCCTAAAACCATGCTGACTGTCTCCCAGTACCCTGTTACCATATAGGTAATTTTCCATTTTGGATCTTATTATAGTTTCCATAAGTTTGCATATAATAGAAGTCAGGCTTACTGGTCTGTAGTTACCTGGTTCAGTTTTGTTTCCCTTTTTGTGGATCGGTATTACGTTTGCAATTTTCCAGTCTGTTGGTACCACCCCTGTGTCAAGAGACTGCTGCATGATCTTGGTTAGCGGTTTGTAAATTACTTCTTTCATTTCTTTGAGTACTACTGGGAGGATCTCATCCGGCCCAGGGGATTTGTTTATTTTAAGAGCTCCTAGTCCCTTTAACACTTCTGCCTCAGTTATGCTAAAGTTATTTAAAACTGGATAGGAACTGGATGACATGTGGGGCATGTTGTCAGTATCTTCCTTTGTAAAAACTTGTGAAAAGTAATCATTTAATATATTTGTTATTTTTTTTTCTTCCTCTACGATTTTGCCATTTGTATCTCTTAAACATTTAATCTCCTCTTTGAATGTTCTCTTGCTGTTGTAATATTGGAAAAACATTTTGGAATTGGTTTTAGCTCCCTTAGCAATGTTCATTTCTATTTCTCTCTTGGCCTTTCTAACTTCCTTTTTGACTTGCGTTTGCAGTTCTGTGTACTCTTTCTGTGTACTTTCTTTTTGGTCCTTTTTTAATGCTCTGTAAAGTGCCTTTTTTCGCTGAATATTTTTTTTAATTGATCTATTAAACCATTTTGGCAATTTAGTTTTACATTTAGATTTGTCTACTTTAGGGATATAATTGTTTTGCGCCTCTAGTACTACATTTTTGAAGAACAACCATCCTTCTTCTGTGGGTGTTTTCTCTATTTTACTCCAATCTACTTCTGTTAGTCTCTGTTTCATGCCTTCATAGTTTGCTTTTCTAAAATTGTAAACCTTAGCTTTAGTCTTTACTTTTGGGGATTTAAAAAACACTTCAAATGAGACCATGTTGTGGTCTGAGTTTGCCAGTGGTTCTCTGACCTCTGTTTTAGTTATTCTATCTTCGTTATTTGAAAAGACTAAATCAAGGCATGCCTCCCCTCTAGTGGGTGCCTTCACAAATTGTGTTAGGAAGCAGTCATTTGTCATTTCCACCATTTCTATTTCATCCTTCGCGCTACCCACCGGGTTTTCCCATTTTATTTGGGGGAAGTTGAAATCCCCCATTAGTATGGCTTCTCCTTTGCTACACACATTTCTAATGTCATTGTATAACAGATTATTGTGCTCACCGTCTGAATCTGGCGGTCTATAGCATGCTCCTATTATTATGCCTTTTGAATTTTTGTCTGTTATTCTGACCCATATTGATTCGGTTTTATTTTCTTTGTCCAGGTTTAACACCTGGGCTTCAAGACTGTTTCTTATGTATAGCGCTACCCCTCCTCCTCTTCTGTCCTGCCTGTCTTTCCTATACAGTGTATACCCACAAATATTATATTCGTCCCCATCACTCTCAGATAACCACGTTTCTGTAACACCTATCACATCATAGTTACCTGTTAGTGCAGTAGCTTCAAGTTCTAGAATTTTGTTTCTGATACTTCTAGCATTTAGATAAATACATTTAATGGTTGTCTTACCTGAGTTGTTGTTCTTGTTTTGATGCGGTCTCCCTTCTGTTTTTTTGTTGATTTCTCCCCCCTTCCTTTCTAGTTTAAATGCTTCCGAACCTGCTCGAGGATCTTTTCTCCGAGTAGACTAGTTCCCTTGTTATTTAAATGCAGTCCATCCCATCTATACAGATAGTCCTCGTTGTAGAATGTGGTCCAATGATCAAGATAGGTGAAGCCTTCCCGTGTGCACCACGTCTTCAGCCATTCGTTTTGATTAATTATTTCCAGCTGTCCATATGGTCCTTTGCAAGGTGCGGGTAGTATACCAGAAAATACCACAGTTTTGGTTTTCTCTTTTAATTTCCTTCCTAGCTCTCTGAATTTGTTTTGCAGGGATTTTGGTCTGTCTCTTCCAATGTTGTTTGTACCGATGTGGACGACTACTACCGGGTCGTCTCCTGTTCGTTCTAGGAGCCTGTCCACGTTCTCAGTGATGTGCTTGACCGAGGCTCCCGGAAGGCAGCACACTGTTGTAGTAAGGGGGTCCAAACTGCGAACTGAACTTGCTGTGTTTCTCAATATGGAGTCCCCAACAATCATGACCTCCCTTCTTTTTGCTGTCTGGTCACCACTGTCAATAGGGTCCTGGATGTTGTTCCTTTCATTCTCTTGTTGTTGGTTCTGCTCATCAAAATTCTGAAGTGACTCAAATCTGTTGGTTGTTTTGATTTCTGGTGGTTGTGTTTGACGAAGTTTCTTTTTTTCCCTGCTTCTGCCTACCTGAACCCAGCTGTTCTGACCTTCTATCTCCCTGGTGGCTTTCAGTCTGTTAGGGGTGATGCAGACTTCCATGAATTGTGGGTGTGCCAGTTCCTCAAGATCCTGTTGCTGTCTCACTTCTTCCAGCTCCATTTCTAGCATACTTACTAGTTTATGCAAATCCTGGATCGCGCGTCACTTTACGCACACTTGGTTTAGCTCCGCTGGGTTTTCTCGGATTTCCCACATCAAGCAGGTGTCACAGATTACTGGCTTGAAGACCATGTTGAGGTTTTTTTTTTTTAAGTTTAGTTTCTTCTGCAGCCGTCAACCTGCTTTCCAACTGCTTCGAAACTGCTCTGTACTTTTCCACGCCTGTACTTCTCCCACTCGCTGTCGCTTCCACTCGCTGTCGCTGGGAAGACTGCCTCGTTTAACTGCGTTGTTCTGCTGTGCTGTCGGCTCCTCCCCTCGCCCGTGTCTCAAAACGGCACTGAATTTGAATCAGCTTCTCCGAGTTTCAGCTTGTTTGTTATCAGAAAAACACACACGGCTGTTTGACTTTGAGCTGCTGCTGTGTTTCCCCAATGTCCTCTATTTTCTGATTAAAGCAATTCAAGATGCAATTTCTCCTTTCTGCTTCGAAACTGCTCTGTACTTTTCCACGCCTGTACTTCTCCCACTCGCTGTCGCGAGTGGAAGCGACAGCGAGTGGGAGAAAAAATGTATGCAAAGTGGCCTGCTACCTTTATAGAAAGAAAGAAAAGAAAGAAAGAAAATCTAATTTGTTGAATTAAAGGGCTAATTTATACATCTTCCTAATAAGAATCCCTGCCTTCCTCCACAGATGATATACAGCATCCCTTTAAAATTGTAGTAGCTCTGGTAAAGGCACTCCGCGTAGAGTGCAGGACGCGCCCTGTTGCTGACCGTAGACAGGAGCTCACGGGGTGGTGCACAATTGGCCGAGTGCCGCCGGGGGGGTGGGGTTGTGGTGGAGGGTAGGCTTAGGTCAGCCAGGGTGTCACCACACACCAGTTACCCCTGTAGACTGGCCGGGCACCTGCGGGCTTGCTTGTAAGCTTCCCAGGGTTGCATTGTCTTCCTATGTTGTAGCTCTGAGGTGGCTGCATGGTGAGTCTGCAGTGTGAAAAAAAGAGGTCGATTGACGGCAAACACTTCAGAGGACAGCGTGTGTTTGTCTTCACTGCTCTCGAGTCAGTGTTGGGATGGTACTGGTGAGCTGAGCCTAAAAATAATGGGATATGCCAAATTGGGAGAAAATAATAAAATAGTCAATTACTAAATTTTATATATATATGGTAGTAGCTAACAAACGTATTTCCTAAATCTTACCTGTCCTGCACATTCATTCACTATAATCAAATCTCAAAGGTTATTGACAGGAAACATGCCAGTGAAGGTGTGGGGACAATTTCACCATCCAGGTAAAATGACAGAGGAAATGAAAGACTTAATTATTTTACCTTTTTAGTACACAATATGTTTTTAAATGGAAATATATGTTTGCTAAAGCATGTGTTTTTTACAAAACTGCACATCTGAGGCCTATGGTATTTGGTTTACTGAACTGCTGTGTTAGCTACAATCACTTTAAATTAGGTATTCTTTTTAAGAATGTTTACAAAACAAACATAAAACACAAACCAGGGATACGATAGAAGTACTTGCAAACAGAGTATCCAAGTGAGCCTATATGAACCCATAGTACTATAATTCACCACTCTGAGAGTCAACGCAGCTCCAGGTTAGTCATAAACAGCCCTTGTGGTTCTGGTAGATTATGTGGAGCCAGGTTATTCTGAAACACCCTTGTGGTTCTGGTAGATTATGTGGAGCTAGGTTATTCTGAAACAGCCCTTGTGATTCTGTGGATTATGTGGAGCCAGGTTATGCTGAAAGAGCCCTTGTGGTTCTCTTGGATTATGTGGAGCCAGGTTATTCATAAACACAACCAACACAAACAAGTGCTAGCAGTTGCACTGTGTCCAAGGTACAGCAGATGCAGTTTCAGTCCAGCATAATTATCGCAAGGCTGTAAATCTGCTTGGTAAACAGGCCTGCTTGTAACTTAACATGCAGAGTGATGTCAGACACTGGCCATGAGCCAGGGCATTTGTGTGTGAACATCGGCAACCATCCCAACATTGTATCAACAGAGACAGCTACATTTCAATCCCTTTTAATTCACTGTACATGGAGTCTGAGATATACTTTGAAAGCGCACAGGCCCTTGTCAGCAACAAACTCATTGTGCTTAAAGTCAGGAATCTCAGCCGTAATCAACAGCAGGAGCTAAGGAGTTTCTATTTACCTTTAATTGAAAACAGTGCAAAACACTGATCTGCATGTTAACATAGAATAAGACCAGAACATATCTAAAGCCTTTCTTTAGATCCAATATTCAAACTACAACAAGTATTTGCATAGTCATTGTTGGAATCATGCATACTAATATGATTCACAGAGCAGGCAATACATGTAGCATACACATTGTAGCTATATCTTTGGAAATGCTCATTGAATTGTGATGAAACTAGGTGTCTTTACCACTAATTCTTGTAATTCTCATCTCATCTTGCACAAGTAGAAATAATGTATTTAAAACAAACAATGTCAAGATTAAGTCTGAGTCAAAACCAAGCCAGCTGAATTTTAGACAAGTTGCAACCTACTGTACATAGCATAGCTTTGGTCTGGTTCATCAAAAGCATCTTAGCATCAGATTTAGAGGGACATCTTACCAAAAGATTGTTAATGAAAATGCAGTGGCACTACAAAGGCAATGCAATAGTTTTGTACTAGGGGACACAAGGACAGCTAGGGTATATTGATATAAATATAGTGACCAATGCACATTGCAGTGCCATGGCACCATATCAGTACTTGCATGCTGCTGTTTTTGAGCCTTGTCAGAGGGGACGGATCTGGACTGGCCGTCAGGTGCATGTGTGAGCTTGTAGGGGATTCGGACATCCTATATATTCCCACTGTCAGGCAATGTCTTATTGACAGAAGTCAGCTGGGAAGGAATCGGCTGATGCTTTGTCATTGGCCTGGGGGTTGGCCTCTACCTGGGGTGAATGGCTAAATAAAAAGGCACTGTTTTGTATCCTCTCTGGCTCATACAGGAAGTATAGTCGAGCATGACTTCATGGTGGAATCCTGAAATTTTTAAGTGAAACTGGAAACTCTGGAGCAGCGAGTCAGGGAGATAGTGCGGCAGCTCAAGCGTGAGACACACAGACCTGGCGGTGCAAGCAAGCCACGCACCATTTATTTACTTTGTCGCTATCTTAGATAGGTGGCTTAGCAGGACTGAGCTGCCCCACAGTGTATAAGAGAGGATATTGAGCAGTGCCTGTTTCTCGGGGCTTCCACCACTAGAGGGAGCAATAGGCCGCGGTTAAAAACCTGCACACTTTATTTTGTAGTTTTTCCATAGTATTTTGTTTTCCTTTTTCCTTTCGCCTTTTACTTATTCTTTTTTTGGTTTACACACCTGTGTGTGTGATTTATGGAGACAGGGCACAGTACCATTGCTGGTAGAGTACTCAGGAACTGTCACAGAAGCACCAGACTGAATGTGGAATAATAAATCTGGGCACCTGTGCCGACGTTTCATATTTGAACTTTTTGTCTGCCTTGTGTTTTCCCACACCTTTCCACTCTGCAGTATTTGTTTCAAATCTTTTGCATTGCCATTATTGGCAATGCTGTGCTCTGTTAATATATAACAATCATAGAATAATGTTGTCCCAAAGGTAATGTTTAAATCTTTCTATAAAGGTAGTGTTATTATCATCACCCCTGGCTCTGACTGCAATATAAGACAACAGCTCCAGAGTTTTGTAAGGTGAAACAAATATATGACACTGTGGAAGGGGTGTGGGTAATTCACTGACTAGGAGACAGACACATTCTAAGTGAGCCATCAGTGCTATGAAGAAGTTGATGACCATGACATAGTATATTTTAGAATAGTATAGGATAAGCAGTTCTCCACGAACAGACATATATATCCCCAGAGTCTGACATTATCAGTAACTTAAACTAAATAATGTTAACATCAAGTTTCATGGCAATTGAACAAGAAGTTCTTCAGATACATGGAGAAGTCTGTAAAGTGTGTGACAAGGTATTCATGTCACGTGTGTGGGTAACCACTGATGTGCAAGACAGAGAGAAGTGGGAGTTGGAGTTGAAATGGCACACAGGCGTGCAAGATTTATTCACACACAAAAAGTAAACAAACATGACGCTACAAGTGATGGTAACGCCCAGAGGACACATACAGGAGACTACAAAACACAAAATAAAACACAGTGCAAAAGATAAATAAAAATAAAAGGTGCAACATAAGGATGGGATGGTGTGAAATTTGCATGGTATGATAACCGTTAAAAGAAATACCATGGTAACCTTAATATCACCGTATACAGTTACCAAACAAAGGCTCAAATGAAGAAAGACTAATACAAATCAATTAAATTACCGTAATTCACAAAAATAAAACCAACAAAACACACTTCCTTTTATGGAATGATTTAAACATTTGGTATTTAGTATTTTACTATGCCAAATAGCTTCGTACATTTCTTTTTTATAAAGACAATCAGAATAATAATTAAAAAAATAAAAATAAAGTTGTACACTCTCAATGTAAATACTACAACAGTATTAACAACTATCTTGGTTTGGTTGATTCTTACCTAGAAAGGGCAAACCAGAATCTGCAGTGTTAATTTAAAAAGTAGCTTCAAACAAATACAGACATTGGGCCAAACTCAAAATAGCAAAAGTCCCGGATTCTGTCAGCCATGGCACAAGAGATACATCCCAGACAGCCGATTAAAAAGAATTTGCATGGCAGACACTAATCAAGGGAAATGGGAAGGTTTTCATAATGTGTTGCCAAGAGACAATTAATGTAACCTGAATACATTTCAATTTCCTTCTGGATAACATCCATTGTTCCAGTGTGAGAACCATTGAGTGGTTCACTTTTATGAACTTCTATATTGTAGAAATTCATAAAAATGAAAGTACAGGTGAATTCTATATTGTAGAAGTTCATAGAAAACTGAAAGTACAGATGAATCTGGGCCCTAAAGGGTTTCTGAAATGAGTATGTGTTATGTTTTGCTTTGAATTTGTTTCATATTCTGATTGTCTTATGTGGTAACTTGCTTCCTTTGCCTTGGGATCTCACTGAAAATGAGTCTTTCTAATCAAAGCGAGTAATATCCCAGTAAAAGCTATTAATAGTAGAAATAGCGGAATCGGCTATTTCACCTGCTTAATCTATACTGTGCAGTCTTGATGTGTCTGTGTGTGTGTTTATATATGTAATGTATAAACCCTATGACTCTAACCTAAGATGAGGTTTCTGAAGCAGGCAGGGGCTGAAAGATTTCTTTTAGCTTTGAGAATGAAACTTAACATTTTCAAATGTCAAAATCATCCCATGCAGTTGCGTAAAAGTGAAATATCACTTGGGCTTTCTTTAAAGCTTTCAGTTGTGAAAACTTGTTTTCAAACTCCAGGCCTGAATGAGACTCTTTTGATCAAAACAGTCAGTTAAGGACTTGCAGTCATGTTATTCATTAAACCTTCCCTGAGCACTTTTAACCCTTTGCGGTCCTATGTCGGGCCAGGTCTAACCAATAAATGTTAGAATGTGGTTTCTCCTCTTACGCCATTATCATGAACATATTCCATTCACAGAACGCATCAGCTCCCATTTTGTTTGTACTAGAGTGTCACTTTGTTTCTAGAAGGGTGGTGTTATGGGATAACAGGGATTAACACAGCGGAATCATTTATGACAGAAGAAAACACACTAGATCTCGGATTAAAGTTCAAAAGATGGATCCCGGTTATTGGAGAACCCTCCTATAGCACAGAACAACAATAGCAAGATTTACCCCAAGCAAGGATTTCTTATGAAGCAGCTTCAACTGACAAATGTGGCACCAAGATCTGGTGTTTATTAGTCATCTTACGTTTCTACGGTGGCCCATTGTGGACATGAAAAAGGTTTAAAAATGTCAAGATCTTGAGAGAAATCATTTCTCGACACAACGGTTTCAATTTGAGATCCTGAGGTCATTAATCTTGTGCCGTTGACAAGACCAAACCTTTCTTAGCTTTTTAGATCTTTAAAGGGTATTTATTGAGCAAGTGTTTAACTTTAACCCTTTAATGCATGGCAAACGATTACAAAAAAAAACATTCTTCTAGTTTTTATATACATATGGAAGACAAAAATACATCCCCACTTAAAACAATTAAACAATTTAGAAAACAACTTTTTTTCCTATGTATTTTCAATATTTTGTGTGTGAAAATATGTAGATTGGACAAAAAAAAAAAAGCCCTTTAGCTTTGCACGGTAGATTTAGCCATGTTCAGGTAGAAACAAATAAGCTATTATAGGTGTGGAAAGAAACAAAACACATTCAGCTTCAGTTGTAATGCAAGTTTATTGACAGATGACCACTATTACAGAAGGATTACCATGGATTATCATTTACCAGTATACCAAAGCCTGACCTCGCTTCCTTGTTTACATTCACTACTCTCCACCTCTCTACAGGAAACAACACAGCCAACAGAATAGGTGGAGTTTCATTGTGTTTTTTTTTTTAGCTCAAGACATTTGCTTGAGAAAAATGTCTTGTGTAAAATGCTTTTTGAGGTTTTCATTAGCTCAGTTTATTTTACTCGAGAAAACCAGGCTTTTCACTCGACGGCATGCAAATAAATGGGAAAGGTGGAGGTTGAAATGTAAATTAGCTATGCGTGTTGTTTTTGAAGATTACTAGTGAAATTTTATGCAAATGTGGTTTCCATGCACAGACAACTGGTACACAAGTGAATCTAAGCTGCTGTAATAAAGCAAAATACCTTGTGCCTGGTTGGTTAATAATGTGTTTTACTGATCTTGCCCAAATTGTTTTTCAAATGTCATTAGTGGTGAGTCATGTTGTTAGTAGTGAATACTGTTTCAACTAATTTATCTTACAACTCATTAATTTAAAATGTACTTGGAGATATAGAAGTAAACTGACCACCACTCGAGGTGTGAATATATATATATATATATATATATATATATATATATATATATATATATATATATATATATATATCCCTTTCATTCAGGCAATAAAGCATATAGGGGATCAGGTGATTCTGCGTCTACTACCCTGGTTTAGAAACCCTACCGTTGGGTAGTGCATTTGAAAGGGGATGGCGGATACTGATGAAATGGACTGAAGTTCAGCATTAGTTTTTTTCCCAAAATTGCCACTTCCTGCTGTATCCTGCACAAACTCATGTCAACAATAAAATGAGGTGTTCAGGAATCAGTGGCTGCCTGTGAGACAGACGGAGAAAGTTACCAGTGTTGCCAAGTCTCACGAGAAAAAAAAGCAGCACTGCCTTTGAAAACAAGCCCAAAACAAGCACAATTATGCAAATTCCAACCCGCCTCTCAAAAAAACAAGCACAATCCTACTTGTTATAAGTGGACTTGGCAACTGTGAAAGTTACCTCAGCCACCAGATTCAATTGGACAGCAGCGTTCTGAGGAGGGTCGTGCAGTCAGAGATTCTCTCTTTTACATTGTGTTGGATTTACTGTTGTGTTAAATATTAATGATGCAAACAAATAAAACACAATCTATACATTCATTTGCAATACGTATAGTTGGTGAACATCCAGTTCACCAACTATACTTATTAACGTGGACATAGCTGGGATCCAAAAAAGGATGGGGATAAATTCAGTTAGACATTAAAGCAGCTCACTTGCTCTTCGTTTTTAACTTTAGCATAGTTTTTACTGCAAGGGTATTTTCAAACAGCTGCTTTAATACTATAACAAGGGCATAACACAGTTCATGGTAAGTGGTTTTATACAGAACTATAAACCCCCAAGAGATAACAGGACAGACACAGCAAAAACAATAATAAAAAAAGCCGTCCGCATTATCATTAAGGTGAACTGCACCACAGCTAACCATAAAACCGCCCATCAGCCATTACTTTCTGCCGTCTTGGAATCTAGTTAAAACTGATCTGCTCCCTTGCAGTATTTGTAGTGATGTCACTTAAGGGTAAATAAGCTCATTCACGTTTTCATGTGAAACTGGGCATGGATTATCTGTTGTGTTTTTTCATCATTTAAATATGATTTACCCTATCCTTCACTTTGGTCGTTTCTTTTTCGTCCACAAACCTGATTTACACGAGTAATTCTCCTAATTTTCCCAAAAACTGCTTTAAGAACATAAGAAACAGAACATAAGAAATTCCAAAACAAGAAAAGACCATTCAGCCCACCTATGCTCGCTCACTTTGATGCAAGCGTAGTCTGTTAGAACTCAGGAGAGGAAAAACCCCCCAAAAATATAGCCAAGTTAGTAGGGGAAATTAAACCTCTGGGAATCCGTAGCTAAATGGACTATCCTTCAGCAGTTAGCTAAAGTTCTTATTATGGTCACAGAGAGGGTTACACAGTATTGTTCATGATAGCATCCAGTCTATTGTTGAAGGATCCGAAAGTCTCTGCTTCAACAACTCTGTCCGGCAGCCTGTTCCAATGGTTCACCACCCTTTCTGTGAAAAAGCTCCTTCTCCACTTGTTTCTAAATATGCCACTGGTTCTGTTCTGTGTGACCTGTGAAAAAATATTCTCAGCAGTTACTTTGTTAAAACTCTTGACAAGACCTCATCACTGACTTACATTACCCATAATGGAGATGTGAAATTTCAAATAGTAAGCCACTAGACGGACATCGATTTATATATTTAGATCGCACTTGGACATGAACTGAATTCAGCATATATATATATATATATATATATATATATATATATATATATATATATATATATATAGTATATATATATATTTGCATCCTGAGCCATTCGAAAAAAAAGCATAATACCACATTAGTGACATGAAAAAGTGATAATTCCTCTAGAGAAAAATATACTTGAATATGGACCCCTTCGACTTGTAGGACATATTCCCCGAATATGATGATACATTAATGTGTATTAATAATATAACTGGACTAATTAATGAAACTGCTGTGTCTTAGGAAAAAAGACCAAACTGCTGGGTCTTAAGAATATGACCAGGGCTAGGAGGGGGGCATCTGGACTGGGTGAGGCTGAAAGGACAGTGCAAAAGAGAACAGCAAACACAAGTGGTTTCGTGCAAAGAAGACATAAAGTATAGATGTCAACAAGTCCCAACTATAACAACAAGCTGCTGGACGTTAGGAATCACACAAAGGACAAATCTCAAAGATTTGTGAGTTTACACAAATGATCTCATGAAAGTAGCTACTCAGCAGAGTGAAAAAGACTATAAATATCCAAGCAAAAGTGAACATTTTGCGCTCCACATTGAATACTAAACAAGGTGCTCTCACTCTGCTAAGCAAAGCTGCAACTCCGGAATCTGCCTAAAAAGGTAATCAAGAAGAGTCTCTGCCTAAACAGACCCAAGACGAGAAAGCAAGCTGCAAGTGAATCAACTACCACAAGCAACTAGACAGAGGCCCGGCTAGAAGACTGCCGTAAAACTAACAGAGGCTGTTATCAGACAAACCAGTCTCGGTCTGCTGTACAACTAAAACGTACACCTAAAGAGAATGACAACCATTACCAAATGGGAAGAGCCCTCTCTGACAGTCAATCACTGAGCATACATAAGAAAAGCAGCTCTATCAGGGCCCTACTGTGAGGAGGAGGTCCCTCTCACCTCCTGCTGAAGAGGGACATCCTCACAGTAGCATATCGCCATTTTCTTTCGAAATCAGAGGTCAGCTAGGAACACGAACTCAAAGGGTAATGGTTGTCATTCTCTTTTGGGGAACCAGGGTTATGGTAATAACCTAATGTTCCCTTTCAATGGAATGACAACCATTACCGAATGGGAAGCTGTACCAAAGCTGTCGTGGCTCCAGATTACCAACAGTACAGCCTCACGGCGATAGCCTCAGAGCCCACATGATGCCTAAGGGCATGCCTCCTGCAACAGCCTAGAGCCCAGAGAGGGTCTCGCTCGGTTTGCAACATCAAGGCAGTAGAAACACACAAATGTTTGACTACCTGTCCATGTAGCAGCATTGCATAGCTCGTCCAAGGAGGTGCCATGAAGGAAAGCCCACGAAGTTGCCTGGCCCCTGGTAGAATGGGCCGTAATGTCCCCCGGTAAGGGGGAGTCTGTCTGTTCATACACCAAGTGTATAGCATCTGTCACCCAGTGCATTAGATGTTGCTTCAATAGGGCCTGACCTCTAGAACTGGACCCATATCAAACAAACAGCTGGTTGGACTGTCTCCAGGACACTGTCCTATCCAGGTAACAGCGTAGAGCCCGAACTGGGCAGAGTGTGTGCTGTCAAAGGTCCTCCTCTGACTCGTGTGGGGGAGGTCTGAAAGTTTCCAAAACCACGGGTTGGTTAATATAGAATGGAGATACCACCTTTGGTAAAATGGCTGGATTTGTTCTTAATGTTACCTAGGAGTCATTCCCAGTGAAAGCCATACATGTGTCATCGATGGGCAGCGCATAAAGCTCACTTACTCATCTGGCAGATGTAATGGCTCTTAAAAATGCCACTTTCAATGAAACAGGGCTCAGTTCTGCTGACGCCATGGGCTCAAATGGGGGACCCATAAAGGCCAGCAGTACCAGTTCTAGATCCCACTTGGGGATCATTTTTTTTCATGGAAGGACAAAGCCTCCGAGTCCCTTTAAGAAACTGCACTGCCAGGAAATGAGCCCCAGGGGACACAGAGTCAAACAAGTGTTGTAAGAAGGTTAATATCGTCTCAAATCGGGAAGTCTGGGAGCTGGAGCTGGGCTGGGTTCGGGTGCCATAATAGCCCCTCCGCTTGGCTCAGGAGGTCCTTGCGCAGCGGGAGCTGCCTCGGCTGATCCGACAACATGTCGGAGAGGAGAGCAAACCAGATGGCTTCTGGGCCATCTGCGTGCAACCAGCAAAACCTCTGCTCTCTCCACCCTGATCCTCTCTATTGTCAGGGGTAATAATGGTAGCAGAGGGAACGCATACAATAGTCCCTGTGGCCAGGGGTGAGCTAGCGTGTCTACTCCCAGGGGGCCCCCATCTCTCTCCATGGAGAACCATAGGGAGCAATGAGTGGACTCGGCTGTGGCAAAGAGGTTGACTCGTGCTGGTCGAAACCTCTCCCAAATCTGTTTCACCACTTGAAGATGCAGCCTCCAGTCTGAACTGTCTGGAGGTCTTCTGGACAGGAGGTCTGCTGCCTTGTCCACACTGGGGAGGTGAACTGCCCTGATGATGGAAAGCAAGTTTCTGTGCATCGAGGACAGGAGTCTGTGTGCTGCGTGGTGAAGGCCTGGTGAGCGCAGGCCACCTTGGTGTTTTATGTATACCACTGTCGTATTGCTTGTCTAGACCAGCACATGTTTGTGCGCTAACTGCTGGTGAAAATGAGATAACACCAGGTTTACTGCCTGCAGCTCTTAGGCATTTATGTGCGCTTGCTGACAATGTCCCTTCCACTGACCTCTTATTCCTCTCCCATTCCAGACCGCTCCCCAGCCCAAGCTGGAAGCATCTGTAGTGACCACTTCCCTTCTGTGTGGGGATCCGAGGGGTGATCCGAGGCACAGATTGCCAGGACAGAGCAACCACTGCAGTGTCTTCCGGCATTGTCTGAACACTTGCACCAGCCGGTACTGATCTCGGACCAGGTACACCTTGAGCGTATTTACCCAGGCTTGAAGTGGGCGCATTCTCAGCAGCCCTAGTGGAAGGATTCTCGAGGTGGCTGCCATCAACCCCAACAACCTCTGATATATTCTGACCTGTAGGAGAGAATTCTCTCTGAATAAGGAGAGTGTGGCTTCCAACGACCGAATCCTGTCTTCTGACAGTGAGGCAATCATGCTCACAGAGTTCAGTTTGATCCCCAGGAACACTGTGGACTGAGACAGTACGAGGTTGCTCTTCTGTTGATGAACTGAGAGCCTTAACTTCGTCACATGATCTATGACCTGTTATGTGTGCGCCCCTGCACGTCCTTTGAAATGCACACACACTAGCTAATCGTTCAGCCTGAGTGGAGCCATTGCTGCATCCATGCTCTTTGAAAATGTGCGGGGTGCCGTCAGCATTTAATGAATGAACAGACAGTAAATAACAGGTTTGTAACACAAACCTAAATACAGGACACGGCACTGGTAGCCAAAATAAATTGACAAACAAAACGGACAATACTAAACAAACACGGTGAGCAGATATTTTTTAACGATTATTATTATTATTATAATTACTATTACCTCAGTCTCCAATCCCATTCTCCACTCACTGAACACACAACCCCGAGTGGATGAAAACATGCAGTATTTATGCAACTCTACCGATACTCAATCATTCAATTGGAGTCGCGGTACAACTGCACATGAATTAATAAAGTGCAATTCCCAGAGCTCACATATTATTAAATTTACTTGCACATGAAGGGCTGTGCAATCCTCGTGCCTAAATACAAATATACATTTTAAACACTCTTGTTACACAGACCCGTTTATATCCCGTGTACCAATGACTATACACCAACATTAACACACAACAGATAACACAAAATAAACACAGGGGCGGGCACTTTGTCACAGCGTCTTACAGGTCGATCGATGTGAACCAGTCGACCAGTTGCATGGACTGGAGGATATGCTGTGCTATCAACATATTGAATTTCCTTTGTTTGAGGAACAAGTTAAGGAACCTGAGGTCCAGAATAGGTCTGAAACTGTTGTCCCTCTTGGGCACCAGGAAGTACCTGGAGTAAAAGCCACTTAGAGTATTGCCAAGCGCACAGCGTTCTTTTGTTGAAGATTGGTTGAAGGAGTATCGAGCTCGCTGGTTCGACGTTGGTGAGTAGCTGTGACGGAGATCGAATGAATCTGAATCAACAATCTCCCTCTTGACCAGTGAGGGCACTGTACAACAGGAGCTGTGGGCTTCCTTCTGAATGGTTGGGCAGTTCATCCCGGGGACACTCGGGAGCTGGCCATTCAGGAAGAGGGCGGCGTTACGGTACCTGGAGTCATTGCCCTAGTATGGTGAGCGAAGTTTCAGTCATGAATTGGAGGAGACGTGATTGAACTAGCTATCGGAGGGGGCGGGGCTTAGGGTACTTTAGGGGGACATGACGCCGTAATCGGCTCCTTTGTTGTGGTTAATGGGAGGAGACAAGGACGGAACCTTGAATGAAGTGTGTGTTCATTGA
Source organism: Polyodon spathula (assembly GCF_017654505.1). Classification (NCBI taxonomy): domain Eukaryota; kingdom Metazoa; phylum Chordata; class Actinopteri; order Acipenseriformes; family Polyodontidae; genus Polyodon; species Polyodon spathula. Next base: position 15,935,890 of record NC_054550.1, read on the forward strand.
GAAGTGTTGTGTTTGTTTTGCCAGATGGCTGATAAGAAGCTGGAGCTGCAGCTAGAAGTCTGAACCTGAACGCGGACGAGCACCGGCACTGCTCCTGCACCAGAGCACCCAGTCTGGAGACGTGTTTTGTGTTTGTTATTTCGGGACTGCAACCCCTTTGTTTTGTAGCTGGTAAAACCCATTGCTGGGTAGAGCCAGCTTTATTATTTCAGTCAAGTTTTCGCTGGCAATACCCATTGCTGGGTAGAGCCAGCTTTATTATTTGAAACCCGGTTTAAAAAGGGCATTAAAGAAACCTGACTGGTAAACTTTGTGTTTGTCCTTTGTTGGAGCACTACAAACCACTTTGCCACAAGTGGTATCAGAAGCGGGAGCCATGGACATAGCTGCGCTAACCACGCTGCTACAGGCACTGGAGCACAGACGGGAGACGGAGGATAGACAGAGGGAGGAGAGATACACGGTGCTGATCGAGAGGGTCGGTCTTGGAAACACACCCCAAACTCCAGCAATACCCGTGATGGCGCCTCTTAATGCATGGGCGCAAAAGATGACTGCCGAGGATGACCCGGAGGTGTACTTGGTTGCCTTCGAGCGGTTGGCCACTACTGCGTCATGGCCGAAGGAGTACTGGGCCAGCCAACTGGGTCCCTGTCTGATTGAGGAAGCTCAGGCAGCGTATCAGGCTATGACCAACGAAGAGGCTAGCCAGTACGACCTGGTCAAACAGGCCATCCTCCGATGCCTCAATATCATGGGGGAGACACATCGGCTGAGGTTTTGGGAGTGTGGGAGGCCACGGGAGACCCGGCCCAGGGTGGTTGCGCAAAAACTTTGTGACCACATGGTGCACTGGCTCAACCCTGAAGAAAAAACGGGTCAGGCAAATGGGAGAAGCCATCGTCCTGGAGCAGTTCTGCCATGTGGTCGGCGCCGAGACCCAGGGATGGATACGGTGCCACAATCCGACTACCTTGGAGGCCGCCGTCAGACTTGAGGAGGATTATGAGGACTCCCTGGTCTCCATAAAGACAGGACTACTGACCCCTCTCGTCGCGCCAATCAACCACGGATCAGTGCCCTCGTCTCTCCAGTTGGGAACCAGACCTCCCAGATCACCAGCCTCAATGGGCCGGCCCAACTCCCTACCATGGAGACAGCGGTTTGCCCCCAGCTGGGGTAGATTTACTGCCCCTGACCCGCTGCAGTATCAGCAGCGGGACAGACAGCTAACCCTAGTGCCTTCTGACCCGATTGTTTGTTTCAGGTGCCATGAGCATGGACACATTGCCCACTTGTGCCCCGCGGCAATGGAGTGCAACCTGGTGACATGTTATCTGGCATCTGAGGCAGGTAAGGTACGGGGAAAGGGTTGGCAGGGGCCTTGTATTATTGATGTAGTGGTTGGTAATGTGAGTACCCATGCTTTAGTGGACTCAGGGTGTGCACAGACCTTAATTCAAACGTCTCTCTTAGGCGGTATGTCGTGGCAGCCACAAGGCAAGGTGGCGATCTCCTGTATCCATGGAGACACGGCGACATATCCCACCCTAAAAGCATACGTGTCGATTGGTTTGACACAACGCCACCTCACAGTGGGGGTGGTGGAAAGGCTGCCGCACCCCGTAATCACACACGTAAACATGGCAGACAGAGCAGGGGAAACGATTGGTGATATTTTTCCCCTGCAAGCCGACCTGTTTAATTCTCTTTTTCGTCCTAGGAAAACAAAGAAAGACGGATCGAAAAATGGGAAGGTGCATCTCTGAAACGAGGCTGGGGACTGGTGGGAGAGAGCGCGGATGGTATCAAACGCCACTCAAAGGGAGTCAGTACACCGTGTGACCGAGAGGGCGAGGTTACTGGGTCATCCAGGGCAGATGCTACTCCAGCCCCACTCAATGTACTGGACATGTGGGGCTCAAGCGCGGACCTAGTGTGGGACCAGAAAAACGACCCCACACTGGTGCACGCTTGGGAACAGGTCCGGTCTATTGAAGGTAAGGATGTTGATGTTGCCGCACTTCATTATCAAGGGGTAATTACTGTATATGGTAAAGCCTGCCACGGGCACAGGACAGCCTGTAATGCAATTGATGGTTCCCCCGTCGTGTCGGCCTGAGGTCATGAGGCTGGCGCGTGACATCCCCTTTGCAGGACACTTGGGAGCCGACAAGACGAGGGAATGCATATTAACTCAATTTTATTGGGTAGGGCTTCATAATGAAGTGTCGTAATATGTAGCCACATGCCCAGACTGCCAGCGAATAGCGCCGGGTTGAGTGCGCCCCGCTCCTTTGGTCCCACTGCCAATGATTTCCACTCCCTTTGAGGGCATTGCAATGAACATAGTCGGCCCTTTGCTAACTTCTGACTCTGGGTATACACATATATTAGTAGTGGTGGATTATGCAACGCGATACCCAGAGGCATTTCCATTGAGGTCCACTAGTGCCGCTGCAATAGCCAAAGAACTAGTACAGATTATGTCGAGAGTAGGGATCCCCAAAGAAATATTAACTGACCATGGGACTAACTTTCTGTCTCGAACGCTACAGCAGGTGTATAAAATATTAAAAATACGTCCCATCCGGACATCTGTTTGTCATCCATAGTCGGACGGTTTGGTGGAACATTTTAATCAAACATTAAAGCAGATGCTGAGACGATTTGTGAATCAAGAGCAAAAACATTGGGCATCACTTCTCCCTTACCTCCTTTTTGCAGTGAGAGAGGTGCCGCAGTGTTCAACAGGGTTCTCCCCCTTTGAGCTCCTGTATGTCCGACAACCTCGCGGTATCCTCTATCTGTTGAGAGATGGGTGGGAAGATCATAAAGGCTCATCCTAAAACGTAGTGCAGCATGTGCTCCTACTCCGTGATCGCCTGGATTTGGTCGGTCGTTTGGCCCAGGACAATCTAAAATTGGTGCAGCACCGACAACAGCAGCATTACAACAAAAATGCACAGATTCGGACCTTTCGGCCAGGAGACAAGATAATGCTGCTTCTTCCCATGTCGGAATCCAAGGTATATGCTAAATGGCAGGGGCCATATGAGGTGATTCGGGCTATAGGAAAAGTTAATTATGAAATTCGGCAGCCCGATCGCCATAATAAACGGGAAATTTACCATGTCAATTTATTAAAACCCTGGCAGGCAAGGGATGCCTTATTTATAGCCTCAGGTGAGGTAGAGGATGATTTTGGACCCTATATAGAGGCTCCTAGCATACAGAACATTCCAATGGGGGAACAGTTACTCCCAGATCAACAGAGAGATCTGCGCAGGTTAATTGAGGAGTTCAGAGATGTTTTTTCTGATGTGCCTCTGCAGAACTAATCTCGTTGAATATGACATTATCTCTCCCCCAGGTGTCACGGTTCGAGAGAGAACTTACCAGATCCCAGAAAGTCGACGAAGTGGTGTTAGCAAAGAGGTGCGGGCGATGCTCGAGCTTGGGGTGATTGAGCCTTCCAGGAGCGAGTGGTGCAGTCCGATTGTGATAGTTGCCAAAAAGGATGGCATCAACCACTTCTGCATTGATTTCCGCAAGGTGAACATTATTGCCAAGTTCGATGCATATCCCATGCCTCGGGTCGACGAGCTTCTAGACAGACTGGGAACAGCAAGGTTCATTTCGACTTTGGACCTGGCGAAGGGATACTGGCAGATTCCATTAACCCACAGATCACATGAGAAAACTACATTTTCTACCCCTGATGGTTTGTTTAATTTCACAACCATGCCGTTTGGGCTACATGGTGCACCCGCTGCCTTTCAGAGACTAATGGACCAGGTTTTTATGCCCACATCATGAATATGCAGCAGCGTATATTGATGAAGATTTACAGCTCCACCTGCCGGGAGCATTCGGCTAGGGTCGCAGCCGTCTTGCAGTCTCTGAGGGTAGCCCGGCTGACAGCTAACTTGGGTAAATGTGCATTTGCCAAAGAAGAAACACAATATTTGGGATTTATTATGGGACACGGGCAGGTGAAACCCGTCACCACCAAAGTCCAGGCTTTGATGGACGCGGCAATCCCGAAAACCAAGTCCCAGGTGAGGTCTCTCTTGGGGTTGGCCGGTTATTACCGTCGATTCATCCCCGAGTACGCCACAGTGGTAAACCCTCTAGTGAACCTCACTAAAAAGAGCGCACCAAATTTAATCAAATGGACAGGGGAATGTCAGGGGGCCTTTGATACCATTAAGCAACGACTCTGCCGAGCCCCCGCCCTAATCACACCAGATTTTGATAAGGAATTCCTCCTCCACACCGACGCTTCGGATGTTGGTCTGGGGGCGGTCTTGTCCCAGCAGGTCGACAGAGTAGAACACCCCGTCCTCTACATAAGCAAGAAAATGCTCCCTCAGGAGCGCAACTACTCCGTCATAGAAAAGGAATGTCTGGCCATTAAACGAGCCACTCAGATCTTACGCTATTACCTCTTGGGTCATTCATTCAATCTCTTCACTGACCACGCCCCACTCAGATGGTTAAGCACGATGAAGGATAGCAATGCCCGGATAACTCGTGGTATCTGGCGCTGCAACCCTTCATGTATTTCATGACACACCGTGCAGGGAAAGATCATCAAAATGCGGATTACTTTTCCCGGGAGGGGGGTGTAATGGGTAAGGTGGATTCAGCCGAGTGTTCCTTCAGCTCCACTCTGAGCAGTGGGATATGTGACGGAGAGCGAATGAATCCGAATCAACAATCTCCCTCTCAACCGGTGAGGGCACTGTACAACAGGAGCTGCGGGCTTCCTACTGAATGGTTGGGCAGTTCATCCCGGGGACACTCGGGAGCCGGCAATTCAGGAAGAGGGCGGCGTTATGGTACCTGGAGTCATCGCCCTAGTATGGTGAGCAAAGTTTCAGTCATAAATTGGAGGAGACGTGATTGAACTAGCTATCGGAGGGGGCGGGGCTTAGGGTACTTTAGGGGGACGTGACGCCGTAATCGGCTCCTTTGTTGTGGTTAATGGGAGGAGACAAGGATGGAACTTTGAATGAAGTGTGGGTTCATTGAGAAGTTTTGTGTTTGTTTTGCCAGACGGCTGATACGAAGCTGGAGCTGCAGCGAGAAGCCCGGACCTGAACGCGCACGAGCACCAGCACTCAGAGCACGCGTTAGGCCCGGTCAGCTACCCGCACGACCCGGATCACCGTCCTACTCTGTAGGCTAACTAGCCTGTTCTTTCACAATACGCCGGGGTCTGCCCAAGGGTTCCCCGCTCTCTCTGTCTCGCTGTGAAACTCTTTGTTTCGCCTGATTCCCGGTCCTGGATCAGAGCTTCCGCACTCTCGTTGCGTCTAAGTGGGCAGACCTGAGGAAACAACAGAGCGTTAATTTATAGGGCTAACAATCTCCCAAGACGCACCTCTCAGCCATTCAGAGAGGGGGAAAGTCCACACACCCACTTTCCCACCTCCCCGTGTCACTGCCATGACTCACAGGTGGTTGTTGAACGACTGCCGCCCTCTTCCTGCAGCCCGTGAACACGCCAGCAGAGTCAGCACAGATCTCTCCACTTACACATGACACCGAGCCTCGTTGACTACTTTGATGAACACCTTGTCCCGTGTGGACCTCCCACCACCTGGAAACCTTAACAATGGTTCACCTAGGCACATTCAAACAAGCACCCAGATCCTGGGTCCTCAGGACCCACGTGGTCGTTGCCCTTGCAACACCCAGTTCAGAGGGGGGTTGGTGGCAGCCGGGGCCCCGCCAGGGGAGTCTCCCGTGGAGGGAACCCGACTCTCCCCCCGTCCAGGCCCATCCGGTACGGTCTCCAGGTCGGTCTCGTGTCCAATAGGGTTATGCCGCATCCAGGAAAACGTGGTCCGAGAAGCCGACGGCTTTTTCTTCTTTCTGCCTGCTTGTCTGTTTTGGGGTGGTGGGCGGTGTCCAGGCCCTGTTGCAGGCTGTGAAGGCCACCTTGGACGCTGGTGGTAGGCAGGAAAGCGCGAGAACTTCAAAGTGACCTGTGGCCTTGTGGGACCTCTCAAGGCTCACATCAATGGTCGCTCCAAATGTCTGCCCCAGTGTAATGGGGGCATCTAATAGTGCTACCTTCTCGGTCTCAACAACCTTGGTCTGGATTAGCCAGAGATGTCTGTGAGCAGCTATCAGTGCCGCTAGAAACCTGCCTGATGCCTGACCTAATTCCCCCATTAAGTCAGTCATCGCCTTTGGTACCGCCTGGAACTCCCCTATGTCTGCTTCCGTAGCCCTTTCCTGCAGCCTCTCTGCTAACTGGTTTTGGTAGAGCACCAGTACAGCCATGGCATTCGCTGCTCGGACTGACAGTGCTGCTTGGACTGACAGCGCTGCTGATGCATACACCTTCTTAAGCATTTCATCCATTGTCCTGCAAGGTTAGGACGGACAGGTTGGGTCCTTATCCGCCATGGTGAAGGTGGAATACTGGGACCGTGTCCCCAGTTGTGGAGAACGTGCCGAGGCCCGCTTCTTGGGCTCCTGCAGTGTGCAGCAGTGACTCTGCTGTTCTGGAAGCTGAGAGTGCAGACACTGGGTTGCTCCAGGAGGAGTGCATCAATTCCAGGAAATCTTGGCACAAATGTAAGGCCTGCTGTGGGTGCCCTCTTTTCTGCAGAAACTGGTTCCCCTTTCCCTCTCATTCTGCCGGCCGGGGAACGTCCTTGGCTGCAACTGCATGCTGCATGATGCCCGGAACTCTTCCCTCTGCAACACATGCGACAGGGGCGGTAAGGAACCCCCCACTGTTGCTTGCCCGGTTTGAGCTAGCTGGGTCAGATACGTCTGACCTCGACACTGTGAAGGACAGCTCGCCTAGGCTAGGAGGTCTAGGTGCTGGGAATGGGGAACAAGACTGTGGAACTTGGGGCTGCCCGGTTGTAGGGGGCACTTTGCCCTGCGATTTAAGAAGGGTCTCTAGCATCATCTGCTGAGCCCTTATTGTCTCTGCCAGCTCTGTAAAGCACCGCTCGGCCATGCTTGGGTGCCTCCGAGACGACTCCAATGGGGATTGTCTGCGTCTGCACAGGAAAGGAGAGAGGTACCTGCGCGGTGACCGCATGTCCCCTGGTGAACGCCCTCTTGAACGGTACTGCCTCAGCGGTGACCATCTCGCTTCCCCTGAGAGGTGCCTACGCCTCTGCACTGGTGGTGGAGAAGGGGAGGGTGACCCAGATGGGAGGGGGCACTCCCTGGTCACTGTGGTGGGGGAGGGTCCCAGAGGACCTCTACGGAGGACCTTGGAACTCATTCTACCCTGGCTCGGGGAAGAAGACTCTGTTGGGGATAGGGCTGCTCTACTGCGCTTAGTTCTTTTGGAGAACTTTCTGCATGGAGAGCAGTCCAACCTACTAGTGCTTTGGTTACATGTTCTGGCCCCAAGCATCTGGCGCAGGACAAGTGCTCATCCTGTCTGGGCAGCTTCGCCCTGCACTGGTCACAATGGTGAAAACCAGCGGAGGATCCAGTTGAACGCACTGACATGGTGCCTGCGTAGGAAGGGCTGCTGCGCTTGGTGCCGAGAGGAACCGTGATCGGTGCCTAGTGGCCGGTACCTCGTCAATTGGCGCTGAGGTCGGTGCCGAGGGAGAGCGCGGTCGGTGCCGAGCGGTCGGTGCCGATGGGTAGCGTGGTCGATGCCGGGCTGTAGATAGCGCTGAAGGTGTTCACACTGGTGCCAAGTCAATCAGTGCTGATGGGGAACGCCGTTGGTGCCGGGCTGTAGACGGCGCCGAAGATGGTCACACCGGTGCCGAGTTAATCGGGGCCAGGTAGGCACTGTTTTTAAGCCTGAAGTTGGTGGTAGAAGCACAGCCGATGCTGGGCTGTGTAGCCGATTCTGTCTGTGTGGGTGCCAAGGGCAAGCGCAGCTCTGCTAGGAAAGCCTGAGGCTTGAGATGGGTGCTAGGCCTGAGCTGTTTTTTTTTTTTTGGTTTGCTATAGCCGATTAAATCAGCGTAGGTCTGATCTATGACCTGTCTCAGTGAAGTGAGAAAGAAAATGGCGATTTCCCACTCTTGACGATGTCCCTCTTCAGCAGGAGGTGGGAGGGACCTCCTCAAAGCAGGGCCCTGATAGGGCACATTTTTTATATATGCTCAGTGATTGGCAGTCAGAGAGGGCTCTTCCCATTCAGTAATGGTTGTCATTCCATTGAAACGGAACCACAGTATCCAAAAGAAACTGTGCCCTGCTACCTGCTGAGCTAAAAGATTCAGAGAAGAGGACACAGGACGGGCGCTATTGTGGATCCTATACTGAGGACTGAAGACTTTGTTGCAGCTGTTTGGTGATTTTATCGAGAATTTAATGCTTTGTTGCAGAGTTTGATCCAAAGTGGGATTGAAGACTTCGTTGCGGAGAGGAGAGTTATGTACTGGACACTTCAACAGATTGAGTTTCTAAACCAGCAGACCAAAAGTCTAAGCTTCAAGGAACTGTTGAGTATAATTTCAGTTGCACTTTCCTTTCATGGAACTAAATTGATTAACTGTAACACATTCACATAGAATTGAACTGTTAATTATTTAGTTTGCACATTTTGCTTGTGAAATAACTTTGGGTGAAACTTGATGAAGTAAGTAATCTACCTCATATTGACCATACAGAGCAGAAGCAGGAAATAAAACGACAGAGAACATAAGAACATAAGAAAGTTTACAAACGAGAGGAGGCCATTCGGCCCATCTTGCTCGTTTGGTTGTTAGTAGCTTATTGATCCCAGAATCTCATCAAGCAGCTTCTTGAAGGATCCCAGGGTGTCAGCTTAAAAAACATTACTGGGGAGTTGATTCCAGACCCTCACAATTCTCTGTGTAAAAAAGTGCCTCCTATTTTCTGTTCTGAATGCCCCTTTGTCTAATCTCCATTTGTGACCCCTGGTCCTTGTTTCTTTTTTCAGGCTGAAAAAGTCCCTTGGGTCGACACTGTCAATACCTTTTAGAATTTTGAATGCTTGAATTAGGTCGCCACGTAGTCTTCTTTGTTCAAGACTGAACAGATTCAATTCTTTTAGCCTGTCTGCATATGACATGCCTTTTAAGCCCGGAATAATTCTGGTCGCTCTTCTTTGCACTCTTTCTAGAGCAGCAATATCTTTTTTATAGCAAGGTGACCAGACCAAAACGAGGCAGTCTTCCCAGCGACAGTGAGTGGGAGAAGCACAGGCATGGAAAAGTACAGAGCAGTTTAGAAGCAGAAAGGAGAAATTGCATCTTGAATTGCTTTAATCAGAAAACAGAGGACATTGGGGAAACACAGCAGCAGCTCAAAGTCAAACAGCCGCGTGTGTTTTTCTGATAACAAACTAGCTGAAACTCGGAGCAGCTGATTCAAATTCAGCACCGTTCTGAGACACGGGCGAGGGGAGGAGCCAACACCACAGCAGAACAACGCAGTTAAACGAGGCAGTCTTCCCAGCGACAGCGAGTGGGAGAAGTACAGGCGTGGAAAAGTACAGAGCAGTTTCGAAGCAGTTTGAAAGCAGGTTGACAGCTGCAGAAGAAACTAAACTTAAAAAAAAAAACCTCAACATGGTCTTCAAGCCAGTAATCTGTGACACCTGCTTGATGTGGGAAATCCGAGAAAACCCAGCGGAGCTAAACCAAGTGTGCGTAAAGTGCCGCGCGATCCAGGATTTGCATAAACTAGTAAGTATGCTAGAAATGGAGCTGGAAGAAGTGAGACAGCAACAGGATCTTGAGGAACCGGCACACCCACAATTCATGGAAGTCTGCATCACCCCTAACAGACTGAAAGCCACCAGGGAGATAGAAGGTCAGAACAGCTGGGTTCAGGTAGGCAGAAGCAGGGAAAAAAAGAAACTTCGTCAAACACAACCACCAGAAATCAAAACAACCAACAGATTTGAGTCACTTCAGAATTTTGATGAGCAGAACCAACAACAAGAGAATGAAAGGAACAACATCCAGGATCCCATTGACAGTGGTGACCAGACAGCAAAAAGAAGGGAGGTCATGATTGTTGGGGACTCCATATTGAGAAACACAGCAAGTTCAATTCGCAGTTTGGACCCCCTTACTACAACAGTGTGCTGCCTTCCGGGAGCCTCAGTCAAGCACATCACTGAGAACGTGGACAGGCTCCTAGAACAAACAGGAGACGACCCGGTAGTAGTCGTCCACATCGGTACAAACAACATTGGAAGAGACAGACCAAAATCCCTGCAAAACAAATTCAGAGAGCTAGGAAGGAAATTAAAAGAGAAAACCAAAACTGTGGTATTTTCTGGTATACTACCGGCACCTTGCAAAGGACCATATGGACAGCTGGAAATAATTAATCAAAACGCATGGCTGAAGACGTGGTGCACACGGGAAGGCTTCACCTATCTTGATCATTGGACTACATTCTACAATGAGGACTATCTGTATAGACGGGATGGACTGCATTTAAATAACAAGGGAACCAGTCTACTCGGAGAAAAGATCCTCGAGCAGGTTTAGAAGCATTTAAACTAGAAAGGAAGGGGGGAGAAATCAACATAAAAACAGAAGGGAGACCGCATTAAAACAAGAACAACAACTCGGGTAAGACAACCATTAAATGTATTTATCTAAATGCTAGAAGTATCAGAAACAAAATTCTAGAACTTGAAGCTACTGCACTAACAGGTAACTATGATGTGATAGGTGTTACAGAAACGTGGTTGTCTGAGAGTGATGGGGACGAATATAATATTTGTGGGTATACACTGTATAAGAAAGACAGGCAGGACAGAAGAGGATGCCCAGGTGTTAAACCTGGACAAAGAAAATAAAACCGAATCAATATGGGTCAGAATAACGGACAAAAATTCAAAGGGCATAATAATAGGAGCATGCTATAGACCGCCAGATTCAGACGGTGAGCACAATAATCTGTTATACAATGACATTAGAAATGCGTGTAGCAAAGGAGAAGCCATACTAATGGGGGATTTCAACTTCCCCCACATAAAATGGGAAAACCCGGTGGGTAGCGCGAAGGATGAAATAGAAATGGTGGAAATGACAAATGACTGCTTCCTAACACAATTTGTCAAGGCACTGACTAGAGGGGAGGCATGCCTTGATTTTGTCTTTTCAAATAATGAAGATAGAATAACTCAAACAGAGGTCAAAGAACTACTGGCAAACTCAGACCACAACATGGTCTCATTTGAAGTGTTTTTTAAATCCCTAAAAGTAATGACTAAAGCTAAGGTTTACAATTTTAGAAAAGCAACCTATGAAGGTATGAAACAGAGACTAACAGAAGTAGATTGGAGTAAAATAGAGAAAACACCCACAGAAGAAGGATGGTTGTTCTTCAAAAATGTAGTACTAGAGGCGCAAAACAATTATATCCCTAAAGAAGACAAATCTAAATGTAAAACTAAATTGCCAAAATGGTTTAATAGATCAATTAAAAAAAATATTCAGTGAAAAAAGGCACTTTACAGAGCATTAAAAAAGGACCAAAAAGAAAGTACGCAGAAAGAGTACACAGAACTGCAAACGCAAGTCAAAAAGGAAGTTAGAAAGGCCAAGAGAGAAATAGAAATTAACATTGCTAAGGGAGCTAAAACCAATACCAAAATGTTTTTTCAATATTACAACAACAAGGGAACATTCAAAGAGGAGATTAAATATTAAGAGATACAAATGGCAAAATCGTAAATGAAGAAAAAAAAATAGCAAATATGTTAAATGATTACTTTTCACAAGTTTTTACAAAGGAAGATACTGACAACATGCCCCACATGTCATCCAGTTCCTATCCAGTTTTAAATAACTTTAGCATAACTGAGGCAGAAGTGTTAAAGGGACTAGGAGCTCTTAAAATAAACAAATCCCCTGGGCCGGATGAGATCCTCCCAATAGTACTCAAATAAATGAAAGAAGTAATTTACAAACCGCTAACCAAGATCATGCAGCAGTCTCTTGACACAGGGGTGGTACCGACAGACTGGAAAATTGCAAACGTAATACCGATCCACAAAAAGGGAAACAAAACTGAACCAGGTAACTACAGACCAGTAAGCCTGACTTCTATTATATGCAAACTTATGGAAACTATAATAAGATCCAAAATGGAAAATTACCTATATGGTAACAGTATCCTGGGAGACAGACAGCATGGTTTTAGGAAAGGGAGATCGTGTCTAACTAACTTGCTTGATTTTTTTGAGGATGCAACATCGATAATGGATAATTGCAAAGCATATGACATGGTTTATTTAGATTTCCAGAAAGCTTTTGACAAAGTCCCGCACAAAAGATTAATTCTCAAACTGAACGCAGTTGGGATTCAAGGAAACGCATGTACATGGATTAGGGAGTGGTTAACATGTAGAAAACAGAAAGTACTGATTAGAGGAAAAACCTCAGAATGGAGTGTGGTAACCAACGGTGTACCACAGGGATCAGTATTAGGTCCTCTGCTATTCCTAATCTACATTAATGATTTAGATTCTGGTATAGTAAGCAAACTTGTTAAATTTGCAGACGACACAAAAGTAGGCCTATTTAAATGCCTAAAAGGCAAACGTCACCTCCAGCCGTCATTTGTGACGGCTGGAGAAAAAAATACAAATTAGCATCCTCTTAATAGAGGATGCTAAATAGTTAGGCATTTAACTAAATTCAATGAAAACCGGTCAAAAAGTCTGCAAATTAAATGTTCAAAACAAAAGGGGAGGTGGTACAGAGCACGCCCCCTAGGGTCCACTGGTCGACAAACGATGCCATGTCGCCAGCAGACTCCGCGTGGGCGTGCTCTAAATGAATCCGGGAACGGAGGAGGGCCCTGAACATGGCCCCGCAGTCAAAGAGACCTTCCCCGCTCATCTTCCGCTTCCTGGTCTTGTAAATGGCCAGTTTAGCAAGAGCCAGGAGCAGATTGACGAGGAGGTCTCTCTTTTTGCTGGAGCCACGAACAGGGTGCCCGAAGATGAGGAGGGTGGGTGAAAAGTGCAGCCAGAACTGCAGCAAGAGGTTCTTCAGCAGCAGGAAGAACGGCTGCAGCCTGGCGCATAAAAAATAAATATGAGCCACCGACTCGGACTGACCGCAGAAAGGGCATGCGGCGTCCGAGTCGGTAAAGTGACGCAGGATCTCTCCTGACGCGAGCGCTCCGTGCAGGACCCTCCATCCCAGGTCCCCAGCTCCCCTGGAGACCAGCGGGGAGTAAAGGGCCTCCCACTGGGGACCGACGCCCTCCGGCGGTCGGAGGGTCTCCCGCCAAGCGGTGTCTCGGCGGGAGACGAGGGCGGGGAAATGGAGGGTGTGGAGCGTCATCGCGTACAGGGTCCTCCTCGACGCCGATGGCAAGGGGGTCGAGGAGAACTGCGAGATCCTGCTCAGGTTGTTCTCGAGGGGGGGCCGAGGGGGGGCTCGGGCCTTGGGTTCGATCAGCAGGACCGGAGAGCCGGGGGTCGGGGGGGTGGGGGTAGATGGCTCGCCGGTCCTGAGAACTCCCTCGAGATACCTGACAGAGTCTGGGTGCAACGCTGCTTTGCACTCCCGGATCGCTCGGCCGGCCGTCCGGACGGACACCCGAGCCGCCCTGGCGACGAGCGCCTCGGGCGCCAGCCACGCCGAGCGTTCGCGATCCAGGAGATCCCAGACTCTGGTCACCTTGGCCGAGATCAGCGCGCGCCGCACCGAGGGGGACTCCAACGCCTGCGCACCTAGGTGGGGGTTGTGCAGCAGGGGCTCCAGCAGGAGTCCTTGGCCCTCGGTCGGCACGGCGTCTCGGCCGACGGAAAACATGCTCCGGGTCCTGAGCAGGTCCTGGTAGAAGACCGGCAGCTCGGGGAGACGGATTCCCCGCAGGTCGATCCAGAAGAGCTGCCGGTCGTAGCCCAGGTCGTGCAGCTGGCGCAAAAGGAGGGACGCCAGCGTGCACCACTGCGGGGCCGGGTCTGCGTACAGGTATCTCTGCAGGGTCTGGAGGCGGAAGGTGTGCACCTGGCTCCTGATGCACACCAACCCTTGCCCCCCCTCGGCGAGAGGGAGGCTCAGAACCGCCGCAGAGACCCAGTGCTTTCCGGCCCAGAAGAAGTCCGTCAGCTTCCTCTGGACCCTGGCCACAAACTCAGGGGGCGGGCTCAGGACGGTGAGTCGATGCCAAAGCATCGACGCCACCAGTTGGTTAATGACCAGAGCCCTTCCCCTGAAGGAAAGCAGTTTGAGCAGACCCGACCACGACCTCAGTCGCGCAGCCACCTTGTCCTCCAACTCCGTCCAGTTGGCGGCGACCGAGGCCTCCGCGGGGCTCAGGTGGACTCCCAGGTATTTGAAGCTGTCCGCGCTCCACTGGAACTGCTGGAGCGCGGCAGGGAGGGAGTCCGCCCGCCAGGGACCCACCAGTAACCCGGAGCATTTGGTCCAGTTGATCCTGGCAGAGGACGCGGCAGAGTAGACGCTCTGGCAGCTCCGCATCCTCTCCAGATCGGCCGGATCCGAGGCCACCAGGAGCACGTCGTCGGCGTAAGCCGACAGGACCACCCTCGTGTCCGGCGCGCCGAGCGCCAACCCCGTGAGCCTCCCGCGAAGGAGGCAGAGGAAGGGCTCGATGCACAGCGCGTACAGTTGTCCGGACAGAGGGCAGCCCTGACGTACTCCTCTCCTGAAAGCGAGGGGCGCGGTCAGGGACCAGTTGACTTTGATCAAGCACTCGGCAGAGGCGTACAGCATCCGGAACAGGCCCACGAAGCGCGGCCCGAATCCGAATGCTCGCAGGGTTCCGAAGAGATATTCGTGATCCACCCGGTCGAACGCCTTCTCCTGATCCAGGGAGAGGAAGGCGACCGACCGACCGGTCCTCCTGCAGTAGTGCAGGAGGTCCCGAACCAGGAAGATGTTGTCGAAAATCGTCCGGTTCGGGACCGTGTAGGACTGGTCGGGGTGGATCACGTCTGCCAGCACGGACTTGAGCCTCAGGGAGGCGGCCTTGGCCACGATTTTGTAGTCCGTGCATAGCAGCGAGACCGGGCGCCAGTTCTTGAGGCTGCGCAGATCCCCTTTCTTGGGCAGGAGCGTGATAACAGCCCGCCTCATCGAAAGGGGCATCTCCCCGGTCTCGTAGGCTTCCGCCAGGACCCGCGCAAAGGCGGGCCCCAGCAAGTCCCAAAACTTCTTGTAGAACTCCACGGTCAGCCCGTCGATGCCCGGCGATTTGTTGTAGGGCATCTGACTGAGGGCGTCGGTGAGCTCGGCCAGGGTCAGGTGGCCCTCGAACTCGTCCCGCACGCCCCCGCTGACCGTGGGAAGCCCGTCCCACAGAACCCTGCACGCGTCGGAGTCGACGGGATCCGGAGAGAAGAGGGCAGAGTAGAAGGCCCTGGCCCTCTCGTTCACGCTCTCCGGATCCGTCAGAAGGGAGCCGTCCTCCGCCAGGAGGCAGGTGATGTTTTTACGGTCTCCCTTCTTTTTCTCCAACGCGTAGAAGAAGTGTGTGCTGCGGTCCATCTCCCGAAGGAACTGGACCCGCGAGCGCACAAACGCCCCCCGGGACCGCTGGAGCCGCAGGTCCCGCAGGGTGCTCTTCTTCTCCTCGTACGCGCTCTGCTCGAGTTGGTCCCCGCGAGCCAGGCGGCTCTCCAGACCGAGCAGCTCCCTTTCCAGCCGCTCGATCCGCGAGTCCCTCCGCCTGCTCGCGCCCCTCGTGTACTCCTGACAGAGGATCTTGATCTGCGCTTTCCCCACGTCCCACCACTGACGCCACGTGGGGAAGCGAGATCGCCTGCCGTGCCAGACCGTCCAAAAGTCCCGGAAAGACCGCTCAAAGCGCTCGTCCTCCAACAGGCTGTTGTTGAAGTGCCAGTAGGCAGCGGCGTGCCTAGCTGGCGCCACGGCCACCGTCACGACCACCAGGTTGTGGTCCGTGAACGGCGCCGGCCTGATGTCGGAGGAGCGAACGCAGTGAGCGTGGTTCCGCGAGACGTAGAACCTGTCGATCCGGGACTGGGACACCCGCCCCTCCCTCACCCGGGTGTAGGTGAAGGCCGAGGCGTCCGGGTGTTGCCACCGCCAGATGTCCACCAGAGAGAGCCGAGCGATCAGCTCTCTCAGGGCCGCCGACGAGAGCGGGTAGGGTTCCCGCCCCACCCGGTCCGCGGCCTCGAGGGTGCAGTTGAAGTCCCCCCCGAGGACCACGAGCTCGTCGGCGCCGATGGTGTTCAGGTGGGCGGACATCTGGCGGAAGAAGTGAACCCTCGCCGGACCCGTGGACGGAGCGTACACGTTCAAGAGGTGAACGGTAGCGTCCCCGTCCCGGATCCGGTGGTGTAAGAGACGGCCCGGCACGACGTTGACCACATCGAGTACCGTCGGAACGAAGGACCCGGAGAAGAGCGTCGCCACCCCACAAGATGACTCGGTGAGGTGGCTAAACGACACTCTCCCCCCCCACTCTAGCAGCCAGTTGGCCTCGGCCTGCGGTGTCAAGTGGGTTTCCTGCAGGAAGCACACAGAGTAACCTCCCTTTTTCAGGTAGGAGATTACCTGGGCCCTGCGGAAATGGTCCTTGCACCCGTTAACATTGACGGTACTGATGGCATACATGGTCCTCTGTCAGGAGCGGCTGGCGACACTCACGGGAGACCCTGAGATCTCCCGAAGTTCACCAGCTGGTCGTGCAGCTTTCGGGCACGAATGTGCACGCACGTGCCCGAAGTCTTGCTGGCGTGGCCGGCCCTGAGGAAGGATCTCACAGAGTTTAGGACTCTCTCGAAATCCCCCCATTTGTCCAGGGCCAGCTGAACCTTATCCCTGCGGTGGGTGGTGGCCTCCAAGAAGTCCAGGAGCTCCGCCGCAGGGATGTTCGGAGAAGAGGCGGACAGAGCCTCCGAGCCCGCGCCGCACGCGGACTTCGACTCCTCCTCCCTCTCCTCCGGTTCTCCACCGCCCCCCTCGCGGTGAAGAAGCACAACGCACTCACGTTGGTGAGTGAGCGCGTTGCGTCTTATTTTGATTTTCACCGAGTCTCCCGGCGTCCCACCCCCGGGGGACGGCGCGGGAGACATCGGCGGAGGGACCCTCGCGGGCGTCGTCTGCACCCTGGATTTAGGGGGCGCAGACGGGCGCTCGACGCGCGCCGCCGAACCCGACGGCTTGGGTCCCTCTTTCGGGGGCCGAGGCACGGTCTCAGGCCCGTCCCCGACCCTCGGAGGGAGGGGATCTACCCTCTCGGGTTCTTCCCCGCCCTCGGCCGCGGCCACCGGCTCTTTCGGGGGCTCCTCCTGCGCCCCCTCGGTGACCGCGACGGAGACCGGCCCCTCGGCGGTGGGTCGGGGACCGGTCTCGCGGCTCCTTTGCGCTTCCGGGAGGGGATCTACCTCGAGGGCGGCGTCTTCTGCCCTCTCCGGTTCTTCCCCTCCTTTCCGCGCTCCGGCAGCCGACACGAGCGCGGGCTCCTCGGAGCCCGCCTCTGCCTCGGCGGGTGTTTCAACGCCCCCCTCCGCGGCGGTGCGAGAGCCGGAGCTCTCGTCCCCACAAGAGAGGGACGCCCGAGGCAGTTTTAGTTTTTTCTTTGAGAGGGGAGGCTCTTTTCCCCCCTCCGGCCCCTCGGCGGGGGTCTCTTTCGCGTGCTCCCCGGAGCACGTTTCCGCCTCGGGGCCAGAGTCCATCTCCTCGCCGGAGTCGGCAGGAGGAGGCGGGTCTTTTTCCGGGAGGGGCGTTTCCTCGCCCCCCTCCGGCCCCTCGGCAGGGGTCTCCCGGATGGGCTCCTCGGGAGCCGGCTCGGCCACGGGGGCCGAGACCGCCTCCCCGCCAGAGCGAGGAACCCGGGGCGGATCTTTCTCCGGGAGGGGCGTTTCCTCACCCCCCTCCGGCCCCTCGGCGGGGGTCTCCCGCATGGGCTCCTCGGGAGCCGGCTCAGCCACGGGGGCCGAGACCGCCTCCCCGCCAGAGAGAGGGACCCGGGGCGGATCTTTCTCCGGGAGGGGTGGTTCTTCACCCCCCTCCGGCTCCTCGGCTGGGGTCTCCCGCATTTCCGCGGAGCCCGCTTCTGCCTCGGGGGTTGGTTCGGCCGCCCCCTCTTCGGCAACACCGGGTTCTGGGCCCGTGTCGCGGTCGGAGGAGGACGGCGCCCGAGGCAGCCGCTCCGCGGAGGAGCCCTCCTTCGCCCCCTCGGCGCTCCCCGCCGCGGCCGGCCCCTCGTCGATGGAGTCGGGGCCGACGTCCGCGGTCTCTTGCGGCGCGGGGAGGGGAACCGCCTCGAGGGCTTCTTCCGGTCTCTCGGCGGTGGCTTCCTCCATGGGCTCCGCTTCTTCGGCGGAGCCCCGGACCGCCTCGGCAGGTGGATGTTTCTCCCCCTCTTTGACATGACGAGGGCCGAGGCCCCCGTTGCCGGTGGAGGGGGGACGCCGAGGCGGGCGTTTGGGTTTCGGGGGGCTTTCTTTCGTCCCCCCGGGGACCCTCGCCAAGAGACCGGTTTTAGTGCACTTATGTGCACAGGTGGGGAAGAGGGCTTGTGCTTTCCTCTTCCCCCTTATGCCGCCAGAGAAGGTCCCCCGCCCCGTCGCGGCAGCGGGGAGCTCGCCTTCGGTGGCGTTTCTCTCCACCCGCTCGGGGAGGAGATGTTTTATTTTACGGGCGGCTTTGCCGCCCTGCCTCGCAGGGGGTTCCGGCGAGGGAGTCTCCTTTTCGGGAGCGCCCCCTGACCCGCCGCCAGACGACGAGGCGGCGGGTTTCGTCTCCCCCCGCTTGGCCTCCCCGGCGGACCCGGCCGCCGCCGCCTTCTTTTTGCTGCGGCCGGCGACCACGGTCCACCCGGCGGCTTTCTCCCCCGGCGCGCTTACGGTAGGCGCGGAGGGTCCGGCCGCCTCGGGGGCCTCCTCCCCCTTCCCCCCCTTTGATGTTACCGGGAGGGGGGCGGGTGTTGTCTTGCCCCCCTCCGCGGGCCTCTTTGAGGGCCCCGGGGGCGAGGTGGACTCGGAGGGGCGCGGTGCGGGCGCGGGTGGCTTTGCGCCCTGCTGGAGCTTGGGGCACCTCTTCTTCTGGTGCCCCAGCTCCTTGCAGTGGTAGCACCGCACCTCCTCCGATGAGTAAAAGATGACATAATTGGTCCCCTCGAAGGGGACCACGAAGCTGCCCTCCGCCACGTCCTGACCCGCCAGTTGAATGGTCACCTGGCGGCGGAATGATAAAATGTGGCGGAGGTGCTGGTCTTTGCAGCCTAGGGGGAGGGGGTGGATTGATGTCTTTATCTCCCCCAAGGCTTGCAAATGGGGCCTGAGCAGGTCGTCCTTCAAGAAAGGTGGCACGTTTGAAAGGACGACCCTAGTGCCCAGGCCCGCGAGCGGTTCGACGGGGATAAAAATCCCCGCCACCGCGAGACCCCTCTCGATTGCTGCCGTGTTGTCCCGCCACGATCGCCGATGGCCCCACCACCTTGGCCATGGCCTTGACAAAGCCCTCAATCGAGAGGGAGTCCTTCAGGAGGCACCGGACTCCGTGCCTCCTGGTAATGTTTTTAAAAGGTGCTGCAGCTTCCGCTGCAGCCACCTTTGCCCACTTTATCGGGGCTTCTTGAGCTTGCCCGCTCATTTTTAAATTTTTTATTTTTATTTATTTATTTAAACAAAAAAGAAAACGAAACAGACAGACTCACCCCTGCACTCCAATAGTGCAGGGGTGCGCAATATAAAATAGGAAAAAAAGGAACTAAAGTTTTTTTTTTTTTCCAAACAAACTAATTTTTTTTTTTTTTTTTTTTTTTTTTAAATTGTTTATCTTATCCCGTTTTATTCCCCCCCAAAGGAAATAAAAAGAGATAAAATGAAAACAATAATAATAATCAAAGTAAATCCAGTTAAAGGTTTTCTTTATAAAGATAAAAACCTTCAACTAAAAAATATAATAAAAATAAGAAGTGGCTCTGTGTAAAAAAGTGCCTCCTATTTTCTGTTCTGAATGCCCCTTTGTCTAATCTCCATTTGTGACCCCTGGTCCTTGTTTCTTTATTCAGGCTGAAAAAGTCCCTTGGGTCGACACTGTCAATACCTTTTAGAATTTTGAATGCTTGAATTAGGTCGCCACGTAGTCTTCTTTATTCAAGACTGAACAGATTCAATTCTTTTAGCCTGTCTGCATATGACATGCCTTTTAAGCCTGGAATAATTCTGGTCGCTCTTTTTTGCACTCTTTCTAGAGCAGCAATATCTCTTTTATAGCGAGGTGACCAGAACTGCACACAATATTCAAGATGAGGTCTTACTAGTGCATTGTACATTTTTAACATTACTTCCCTTGATTTAAATTCAACACTTTTCACAATGTATCCGAGCATCTTGTTAGAGAGGTGGAATTTGGTGGAGCTGAGCGAATGGTCTCGTTCAGCATTTAATGAATGAACAGACAGAGAAAATAAACGGTTGCAACAAACAAAAACAGGACACGGCACATTCGCCAAAAGAAACAGACAAACAAAACGGACTAACACTAAACAAAACACGGTGAGCAGATATTTTACTTCTATTATTTATGATCACAATTATTACCTCCGTCTCCTATCCCGTTCTCTACTCACCGAACACACAACAACCCAGAGTGGGTGAAAACATGTTGCTTTTATGCAGCTGTACCAAGACTCGACTGCTAATCAATCATTCAGTTGGAGTCGCGGTACAACTGCAAGTTAATTAATAAAGTGCAATTCCCCGTGCTCATATATTATTACTTTTTACTTGCATGTGAAGTGCTGTGCAATCCTTGTGCCTAAATATAAATATACATTTTAAACACTTGTGTTACACGGACCCGTTTATATCCTGTGTACTAATGACTATACACAAACATTAAAACACAACACATAACACAAAATATACACGGGGCGGGCACTTTGCCACAATCACCTAGAAGATACTGCAGTTATGTGGCAGAATGTTTTGTGGTCTGATGAGACTAAAGTGAAACGTTTTGACCTGAATGCTAAGCGGTATGTGTGGCACAAATCAAACACAGCATACCAGCCAGGTAACACCATCCCCACCGTAAAGTATGGCGGTGGTAGTATCATGTTATGGGGATGCTTTTCAGCAGCAGGGACTGGCAATAGTGTCAGAATTGATGGGAGGATGAATGGCACACAATACAGAGAAATCCTGGATAAAAACCTGCGCCCCTCTGCCAAAAAATTTAAACTGCGGAAGAAGTTTATCTTTCATCAGGACAATAATCCAAAGCACACTGCCAGAGCAACACTGGAGTGGCTTAAAATGAAGAAAATAGATGTCCTTGAGTGGCCCAGTCAGAGTCCTGACCTTAATCCCATTGAAAATCTGTGGCAAGACCTCAAAATTTCTGTCCCTCACCTTTTCCCAACTAACTTGACACAGTTTGAGCAATTTTGCAAGGAGGAATGAGCAAACATTGATCCATCACGATATGCAAAGTTAATAGAGACTTATCCAAAAAGACTACTGGCTGTAATAGCTGCCAGAGGTAGTTCAACCAAGTATTGACCCAGGGGGGGGTGAATACTTAAAAAACGACGACATTTCAGTTTTTTCATTTTTATTATTTTATTGTTTATTATTTTCTTTCTTTTTGAGGGGGACTCTGTGAAGAAGAATGTGTGACTCACAAATAAAAATTCCCAATCTAATGCATCAAAATCCCAGGCTGTGAGATTCTTTAATGTGAAAAAAGGGATGGGGGCGGAATACTTTTTCAAGGCACTGTAAGAAAAAAAATTGGGCAAGAGCAGTAAAACACATTATTAAGAAACCAGGCACAAGGTATTTTGCTTTATCACACCAGCTTAGATTGACTTGTGTACCAGTTCTCTGCACATGGAAACCACATTTTCACAAAATGTCACTAGTAATTAGTACAAGCACTTTATGCAGAGCTAATTTACATATCAACCCCCACCTTTCCCATTTATTTGCATGATGTCGGGTGAAAAGCCTGGTTTACTCGCGTAAAATAAACTGAGGGAATGGAAACCCAAAATAGCATTTTACACAAGACATTTTTCTTGAATGAATGTCTCAAGCTAAAAAAAAAACATGTTTGGAAACTCCACCATTGACACATGTTATATTCCTGTTTATTTCTTCTATCCAATCTGCTTCATACAACTATTACTATAACTCAGTGAAATTATTTTAATTAAAAAAAAAAAAAAAAAAAAAAAAGTTATTTTTCACAAATTTCACTTTATTTAGTTTTGGCAGCTAAAAATGTTGTTATTTTGTTTTATTAGACATACATTAATAAAATAACTCATATAGATGTATATAAATGAAACATTATCCACTTTTTTAAAAAACATTTTGACATAAGAACATAAGAACATAAGAAAGTTTACAAACGAGAGGAGGCCATTCGGCCCATCTTGCTCGTTTGGTTGTTAGTAGCTTATTGATCCCAAAATCTCATCAAGCAGCTTCTTGAAGGATCCCAGGGTGTCAGCTTCAACAACATTACTGGGGAGTTGATTCCAGACCCTCACAATTCTCTGTGTAAAAAAGTGTCTCCTATTTTCTGTTCTGAATGCCCCTTTTTCTAAACTCCATTTGTGACCCCTGGTCCTTGTTTCTTTTTTCAGGCTGAAAAAGTCCCTTGCGTCGACACTGTCAATACCTTTTAGAATTTTGAATGCTTGAATTAGGTCGCCACGTAGTCTTCTTTGTTCAAGACTGAACAGATTCAATTCTTTTAGCCTGTCTGCATATGACATGCCTTTTAAGCCCGGAATAATTCTGGTCGCTCTTCTTTGCACTCTTTCTAGAGCAGCAATATCTTTTTTATAGCGAGGTGACCAGAACTGCACACAATATTCAAGATGAGGTCTTACAAGTGCATTGTACAGTTTTAACATTACTTCCCTTGATTTAAATTCAACACTTTTCACAATGTATCCGAGTATCTTGTTAGCCTTTTTTATAGCTTCCCCACATTGCCTAGATGAAGACATTTCTGAGTCAACAAAAACTCCTAGGTCTTTTTCATAGATTCCTTCTCCAATTTCAATATCTCCCATATGATATTTATAATGTACATTTTTATTTCCTGCGTGCAGTACCTTACACTTTTCTCTATTAAATGTCATTTGCCATGTGTCTGCCCAGTTCTGAATCTTGTCTAGATCATTTTGAATGACCTTTGCTGCTGCAACAGTGTTTGCCACTCCTCCTACTTTTGTGTCGTCTGCAAATTTAACAAGTTTGCTTACTATACCAGAATCTAAATCATTAATGTAGATTAGGAATAGCAGAGGACCTAATACTGATCCCTGTGGTACACCGCTGGTTACCACACTCCATTCTGAGGTTTTTCCTCTAATCAGTACTTTCTGTTTTCTACATGTTAACCACTCCCTAATCCATGTACATGTGTTTCCTTGAATCCCAACTGCGTTCAGTTTGAGAATTAATCTTTTGTGCGGGACTTTGTCAAAAGCTTTCTGGAAATCTAAATAAACCATGTCATATGCTTTGCAATTATCCATTATCGATGTTGCATCCTCAAAAAAATCAAGCAAGTTAGACATAAACAGACCTAGCACAGAAAAATAATTTAGTTACCATAATTTCTCATTGGCAGCAGTAACTGTAATGTATGTGAAGTCCCCCACTATTTTTAATCCATTCAGTTTGCACCACTAAATAAAACAAAGAATTATCATACGAATACAAGCAAACAAGCTATATTTCCCCCAAAAGGAATAAACAGCTAATGCTTAATAACAGAATGACTCGCTCCAATTATACATTTGCTCAAGTGCTCGATAGAGCTTCTGTTTTCCTTTCAGACTGCATCTATTGTAACGGCTGAGTAAACATAATTATCAAGGCACTTTTATTAGGGTAAGGCCATAACAAACCGTATATCTCTTCTTCATCAGCTTTATAGCTGCTGCAGTATATTCAAGCCTGAATAATTCATATATATATATATATATATATATATATATATATATATATATATATATATATATATATACACATTTGGAATCAACAATTATTTTTTCTTGTTTTCTTCCCAATTTGGAAAGCCCATAGATCTCAACCTGGCTCACTGCTGCCACCTCTGCACTGACTCGGAAGAGACAAAGACCGACACACGCGTCCTCCAAAACGTGTACCATGCTGCCGCTTCAAAGCTATAGCATCAGAGGACAACGGAGCTCTGGCAAGCTTACAGGCAAGCCCGCACGGGCCTGCCAGTATACAGGGATCTCTGGTGCGCGGTGAGCCGAGGACACCCTGGACAACCTAAGACCTCCACACCTGGATGACAACTGTGCACCACCCCCTGGGAACTCCCATCCACAGTCGGCAGTGGAATAGCCTGGTCTCCACACGGAGTGCCTTTACAATTTATATTTAATAAAAACACCATACACTTTACAATGTTATATTTTTACATGGACAAATCTGCTTTTTTCCATTAAGTTAACAGGAAACTTGCTTTCTTGCCACATAATATTCCAAAGTAATGAGCTGTGCTGTTTCAGACAAAAAGGACGTGAAGTCACTATGTCTTTTATTAAGCCAGTCTGTTATATTTATCCAACCCAACCCGGACTGACAGACTCTGTCAGACTCATTATATATGTTTTTATTTATATATATATATATATATATATATATATATATTATATATAGATTATATTATATATATATTATATATAAAATCCAAGGTTTCGCCCTTGGAACAAGTAAGGACATTAAAAAATACCTGGGATAGGCCAAAACAGTCCAAAAGTGCTAAAAATTCAAGTGCCAGAAAGGACTGTTGGGAATCAATATGAATATTGAAATCACCCAAACTTAAAATAATGTAAAATTTAGGACACAATAGAGATAATATATCAGCAAATTCAGTGAGAAAGGATTCATTTTGTCATGAAATAAGAGCCATAACCAGTGTCTTGGTAGAAGTTGTTTTAAAAACTAGACACTGAAATTAATTGAAAACTTGGAAGGGAAAAGGTTTAAAATCTAAATGATACACAACTGCCAGCCTGCCTGAAGAGCTGGATTTTCCAACAAAACCAAAGTTAGGAATAATAATAATAATAATAATAAAAAAAAAAAAATAATAATAATAATAATAATAATAATAATAATAGGCAGTAGTTGTACACAAGAAAAATGTTAATATACATTAGTAGAAGCATAACTAAGTCAGTTTTATATTTACAATCACTTTTTTCTTTTCATCACTGAATAAAACCATAGCGCCATAAAAACTAACTGGCGACATCATGTTAGTTTGTTTGGGTTTGTGGTTGTTAAGCCCATTGCGAAGCAAATGACGCATTGACGTTCCTAGCATATTACATAGTTCCACAAAATTGATCATGTCTTTGCATTCTGAAAGCAGTTTTATTATGAAGGTAGAGAGTGGTGCATAACTGATATAATTTAAAATATATTGCCAAAACCCAGGTTTATCGGTTTAAAAAAATTTAAACCAAATTTTCTAAATAGGTCTTCAGGGTTTTTTTTCCATTTGCTTGTGATATTTGGACCGCAAATGAGCATGAAGAAGATGGTTGCGAAAAATAAGTTATTGGTTGTTTTTCTTCAGGAAAATGTTTGTGACATCGTTTTTGCAGCCTGCTTGCAAAATGTGCACCAGACTTGGGGGTGGTGTTGGAAGGGGAGTTGCGATTGGTTGCATTGTTTGAAATGTTGCACATGTCTGCAAATGCTGGGCTATAAATGGGAATATTTTAGCAGCTTTGAGACAGGGTGCAGCAGGTGCTTCCGACACTCTGCGGAGCAGTAAAGAATTACAGGGCCGCAGGTTTGTTTGTTTGATTTTTATTTACTGTTTTGCTTACCCGTCTTATTTTCTGCCTTAGTTTGACTCCTTTGGCTATTCAACTGTAATTTCCATCTCCAGTCTTGTAATAGCTGGTTTGCTACAGCATTATTGCATAACTTTATTTTGCAATATAATTAGGGCTTCTGATTTTCGATTTTAACCGATAAACCCCCCCCCCCCCCAAACAAAAAAAAAAAAAAAAAAAAAAAAAAAAAAAAAAAAAGTCAGTGCCAGCCAAATTCGGTTATTTAAACACCGGAAAAACTTTGGAAATGATTAATCAATTCACGTTGAAAAACGATTTACATAAAACTCGAAAATAGCTCAAAGTAAGCACCGAAAAATACAATTAATAAAAATCGAAAAACAAAAGTCCTAAATAAAATTATGCACAACAGGACTACATTAAAAAAGTGGTTTATTAACTTGTTCAAAAGATCAAAGGATGGAACATACAGCTGTTAAAAACGTGAATTGTTCAAGTGTTCAAAAGATGGAAACATAATAACTGTTAAAAATGTGGAATGTAAAAAAAAAGTACCTTGCAGAGTCTTGTTTGTACAATCAGCACAGACATGAGCAATGCACTTGCCACACACTGCCGGCACAGCTGTCATGTGTCTGGTCTCTATATCAACTCCAAACTTTGTGGAATTATAAAACTGTAGTCTCTGGGATCTTCTCCATATATCCATATATTCGACATATACAGATGCCTCTTTGGGCCTTATTGCATACCTATCTCCATAAGTTTCTGCAACCCTACTGATGCTTTGAGATGTTTAATACATATAATTAGGAAAAGTCAAAAAAGCACTGGTGCTTAGCTGCCAAAGCAGTGGAGAAAAATGCATTTAAAAAACCTCCATCACTCAAAAAGACAGCTCCGGTTATTCTAGTGATAGCACTTTTAAACAGGGTTTAATTGACCCTCTATTACATCCTACAGATGCTCAGTTTAATTGAAATCTGGTGACTGGTCATGGCAGTTATGTCAGTTCTAGTACAGTCAAAAATATTTTGTGCGTTGTGAAACACTTTAGCAACTAAGTGCTTGATTCTCAAAGCTACTCCAAATCGTCATCTGTGTAATTAGTACTATTCTAAAACAAAAAAGAAACAACTTACAAGCCAAGTGTCTTAGTTCATTAGTTCAGCTTTAGTAAGTTTGTTAAATGCATTTTTCCTTTCTGAAATAATTGTGCTAATGACTATTTGGACTACATTGTATTCAGAGCACACCTCATTGACTCTACCATGGAAAGAATAACTGGTGACTGATATACCATTAAAGACATGCCCAAATCATTACTCAGCACTCAGCACTCATGAGGCAGCAGTTTGGACAGTTTGTTTACATAAGTCAAAGCAAAGTGCTTCTTGTGGCTTCTTCCATATTTGCCATAGAATATGTAAATGTCAGAGAAAAAAAAAAAAAAAACACAGTGAGCCAAACACAGAAATTATTACTCCAATAAGACACTCATTTTCCTTTTATTTTCCCCAATAGGCACTGGCTGATGTGAAAATCCTAAAAGGTAAACAAGGGTAAATGAATACACATCTGTTTTAAATGTATTAGTTATTTATTTTTATCTGCGTCTTCACTGTTCACTTTACGCCCAGTTGCACTCCTGGATTTAATACAGCTGACGTATTGTATTACTAAAGAGAAACTCATCATAATGTCATTTGTTCTAAACTGATGTTTTGGTTGTGAAAATACCATTTAATTATGCAACAATCGTTTCAACAATTAGTTAATGATAGTGTTACACATCTCAAACCTAACATGTAGAAAGGGTCTAGCAAGTTCACTTTAGAATTTCATATTGTTAAAGAAAAGTAATAGAATTATACATTAACATATTGTAAACCGAACGCTGCCAGTGATATTTAGATGTTCATCTTTTTTAGTTTCGACAAGCCGATCAATAATGTAACTTTGGTTGTTTTACATTTTTATTTTTCTAATGCCACACTCATGTTCTACATCTATATGTAGTCCTCACTACTGTCTCCACTTACAACAGACAATGGTATCTGATAAGTGGGATTTCAGACCAACAGACGGATTCATGATACATTCCTCCAACCAAAGATACAATCACTTTAACTGTTTGAAGGGTAACAAAAGAGCAAAAACCAAATTCAATCACTAAATTAATATCCATCTCATTATCAAGTATCAATTCGGAAGAAATGTTTTAACTGGCATTAACAACTTGAATCAGTTAGAAAATAATCCACAGTTTCTTGTGCCTCACGTCACTCAAACAGTGAATTATTTTTACTGATTCAACACTTATCGTTGTTTATCCCTTACAGTATAAAAAGTTGGGCAAGGTGAGTCACAATCGGTATGTTCACTGCTGAAGTTTAGCAAATATGATACAGCTTTTTTTTTTTATCTGTTTATTTGTCTTTTTCCCTCTGGAGTGGCAAGATAAATACACACACACAATGTATAGGTTACTATACCTTTCAGAGGTTTTAAATATAACAATAATCATTAAAGGGATATGGAAAAAAAAATACAAAATAACAATATAGCAGAAGATTATAACAATATTTAAAACACAGAATCATTAAAAAAAAGAAAAAAGGAGTTGATTGTCGAGCCATGAGAAGACTATGGGGTAGAATTCAGTCTGACATTATTGACATAAGGAAAGGTTGCCATACTTCGTGAATTTTTTCTTTATTTCCCCTAAGATTGAACTTAATCTTTTCCAGTTTAAGAAAATACATCATATCATTAATGCACTGTATTTGAATTGTATAAGACCGTGCCTTGCACATATTGAGGAGGAATATACATGATAAAGAATAGAATCCCAAATATTATCAAGGAATTTAAAACCTATATCTTGTTCCCAGAAAGTTTTCACTATATTAAAGGAGGGGCAATAAAGGAAAAGAATGGAACTGTAAATGATCAATGCCTCTGCTATTTGGATTAAGTTCAAGAAGTTTATCAACAGGCGATTTATGTGGTAATTGGGGAAATCTTGCAAATTTTTTTTGAACAAAACTACTTATCTGTAAATATCGAAAGAAATGAGAGCGAGGTCAATTAAAATGTCTAGAAAGCTGTTTAAAGGACATAAGTGTCATTAATATACAAGTCCCTGACAACTCGAATGCCTAGGCTATGCCAGATATCAAAGACTGAGTCAAAAAGAGAAGGTGGAAACAAATAGTTTGCTTTAATTAGGGTGAAAATTGATATGAGTTGCACCTTCAAGGAGACCAAGAATTTTAGATAGCCATTCTTACAGAAAAGCAATGCCATTTCTCCCTTCAACCCCTTCGGGAAATCCCACAAGTCTTAGGTTTTTACGTCTGGCCCGATTCTCGAAGTCATCCATTTTGTCTTGGAGTTCCAAAATAGCATAGTCCCTGCTGTTCTTTTTGGACCTCACCCCCCTTCTTATTATCTGTGGTACTTGACACCCCCCACCAATTTCAAGCTGGTTAATAGACTAGCAAGCACTGGCAAGATCAGCTCAGTTTTATCTGGTGCAGAACTAATTTATTTTAATGTTTTGTTTTGTTTCTAGACGCGATACAAACAATGTTGGCTGTTACTTAATTAAACCCTTGTAAAAAAGAACACAAAATTTTTAACATAAAAAAGAACAGTCCTACTACAGTAGCAGGCACAGTTTACACTGCCTCTGGGTTTCTGATTGCATCATCAATTCTAGATTTTTGAAATCCATTGATGGAAATGTCCAGTCTACTTTTAACCCTTTGCAGTCCAGTTATTCAGTGCTTGTCAGGCGTGTCAGGTCAAATTTATTTTCACATGCGCTGTTTATTTTACACATGCTGTTTAAATTTTTTTTCAGAGTAAAACAGGTTTAAAAGGCACTGAATCACAAAAACACACTCAGTACTGCATCTCCAGCTAAGCCCCACCCCTTGTTCGCTGTATTTTTCACATACCTCTTTATAGACGTGCATACTGATAAATCCTTTTCTGATCACTCGTTTTATCACCAAACTCCTCAATATTGCAAACCAAGTCATTATTTTATTGCTATAACATCTCAAAAAGCTCTTCAAATGTCTGTGATATTCTTTGAGTGCTGGATGCAGAAGCAGCTATCTCCTTTGTTGATGTCCTTGTTATCTCTATAGTGCATGGGGCTATCAGATGTGCCTCTTTTTTTCTTTTGGCTTCATTTGGTTCCTATTACTCACTTGGCCACTGAAAGGTTTTCACAGCTTTTTCCAGAGAAAAAAGGATTAGGGAGCTGTGCTTCATGTCTTTTTGATGATGTCGGACAGGGTCCGACATCAGACTTGAAAGGGAATATTGTAATGTTGGACCTGGTCCGACATAGGACCACAGAGGTTTAAAGTTTCCAAGCAAATTGGCTTCATCACTGCCATTCTCATATCCACTTTGGCATCTGACACATTATTTCCCTCATCCAGTGGTTCTTTAACCTTCGGTGTATATCAGTCTGTCAGAGAGAGGAATTGCTACGAGCACTATATGCAACCCACTAATTGGAGGAAGTATTGTTAGCGATCCAATCAAAACCGACAATAAAGCCAAAATAAATAATACAGTATAGGTTAATATGTGCACTGTAATTAAAAATATATCCTGAACCTTTTAACGTCCCCCCCGATACAGTCTATGCCACCCTCGAGTGGCAACTTCCCCAGTTTGAGAACCACTGCTCTATAGAACACTTCAATCCAGTCCTGAATACCTCAGATGTGAGTCCTGGGATGCAGTATCTGGGATGAATCTGCATCCAACACACCGAGTCCTGGGATGCAGTGACTGGGATGAGTCTTCATCCCACACACTGAGACCTGGGATTCAGTGCTCTATAAAACATTAAATCCTATTCTGAATACCTCAGACTGAGGGGTAGATGTAATAAAATGTTGCGCCTGTCTCAGTAGTTGCAAACCAGTTGCAAACGAGTCGGTAGTTGAGATGAAATTAACTAAACATGCACAATGTTGGTAGCGACTTTTTATTGAGTGCTTTGCGGCACTGGTTTTTCTTTGCGTTTCAAGCTTAGATGAATATGTACTTATGGTTGTTCATGCATATATTTTCAAAAAGCAGATGGAGTGCAAATGAGGGTTCACAAATATTATAATGAGATGTACTGAAGCTCCCAGCAATTGCATCAATTTGTTAAGAACTTTGAAAGCATGTTTTAAACAGTCGCAATTGTTGCTGGCAGTCCAATTTTTCTCATGCATTGCCAGTTGTGTTCAATGCTTTTTTGAAGTGAGCACCCAAGTAACTAATTTTCACTAAAGCGGGGTGTACAAGCCTTGAAAACAAATTTCTATGACATTTTTGGTTTCCCCAGATGTGCCGCTAACCCCTCCAGCTCATTCTGAGTATTTGTATATGACCATGATTTATTTTGTGTTAACTGTCTAGGATACGAAGGAGGCCAAGTTATTATTATAATAATAATAATAATAATAATAATAATAATAATAATAATAATAATAATAATAATAATAATTAAAAAAAAGAAACTAAATGCTAAAATCATTTAGTTTCAATTTAAAATAATATTTTATTCACATTGTACAATAATGTGTACAATACAACAGCATAATTTATTTAATGTTGCCGGTAGGCTAAAATAAAAAGAAAGTGTGCTAAGTAATCATTTGATTTTACTACTGCACTGTATACTGTACAGGCGTACAGATTTATATTTTTACATAATGTAATGTGTAGCATACTGTGAAAGAAAGACAATGATTCTTGGTGGTAAATGGCCCTCCCGACCTGTGAGGAACGAGAACAGAGTACTGTGGACTACATGGTCTGACACTTCATTCCGAGGGTTAAAAGGAAGTCGGTCCTGTAGAAAAGAGATGGAGCTTCGGAACACTAACTCATTGACCTGGAAGGGAAATGATATGGCATTTTTTTCATCCAAAAATGTAGTGAAGCATGCGCTCCTACTAAGAGATCACCTGGATTTGGTCGGTCGTTTGGCCCAGGACAACCTCAAATTGGCTCAGCACCGGCAACAGCAGCATTACAACTAAAATGCACTAATTCAAACTTTGCGTCCAGGAGACAAGGTAATGCTGCTACTTCCCTCATCAGAATTGAAATTGCGTGCTAAATGGCAGGGGACATATAAATTGATTCAGGCTATAGGAAAGGTGAATTATGAAATTGGACAGCCTGATCGCCGTAATGAACGTGAAATTTATCATGTAAATTTATTAATGGGAGGTCTTATTTATAGCCCCAGGCAATGTTGCTGATGATTTAGGCCCCTGTCCACAGACTTCTAGCACAAAAATAATTTTGATGGGGGAAAAATTGGTTCCAAATCAGCAGCGGGAACTATGTAAACTTATTGAGGAGTTCAGCGATGTTTTTTTCTGATGTGCTCGGCTGGACTAACTTGGTTGAGTATATCTCTCCATCAGGTGTCACAGTACGAGAGAGACCTTACCAGATCCCAGAAAGTCGACAAAATCGAGTTCGCAAAGAGGTATGAGACATGCTCGAACTTGGGGTGATTGAGCCTTCCAGGAGCAAGTGGTGCAGTTCAGCTGTCATAGTGACCTAGAAAGACGGCACCAATTGCTTCTTTATGGACTTCCGGAAGGTAAACGCTATTGCCAAGTTCGATGCACACCCTATTCCTCGGGTCGACGAACTTCCAGATAGACTGGGAAAGGTGAAGTTTAACTCAACTCTGGACCTGACAAAGGGATACTGGCAGATCCCCTTAACCCCTAGTTCTAGAAAGAAAACCGCATTTTCAACTCCAGGAAAGCTATTTCACTTTAAAACCATGCCGTTTGAGCTACATGGTGTGCCCACTGCCTTTCAGAGACTGATGGATCAGGTTTTATGCTTACATCATGAATATGCAGAAGTGTATATTGTTGATGTGGTGATTTACAGCTCCACCGGGCGAGAGCATTTGGCTTGGGTTACAGACGTCCTTCAATCTCTAAGGGTAGCCCGACTAACACCTAACGAGAAAATGTGTGTTTGCCAAATCAGAGACTCAATAGTTGGGATTTTTAATGGGGAGTGGAAGGATGAAACCCCTTGTCACCAAAATCCAGGCTTCGGTAGACGCAACAATCCCCAAAACTAAGATCCAAGGGAGGACGCTATTGGGATTAGCTGGTTATTACCACCGCTTTATCTCTGAGTATGTCACATTGGTTAATCCTTTAGTTGAGCTCACCAAAAAGAGTGCTCCAAAAAGTGGTAAGCTGAGTGTCAGCAGGGTGTTTGATACTGTCAAGCAAAGTTTCTGCCAGGCTCCCACTCTCATCACACCAGATTTCACCAAGAGATTCATCCTCTACACCGATGCGTCGGATGTGGGTTTGAGTGTGGTCCCAAAAGGTTGACAGAGTCGAACACCCGATATTATAAATCATCAAAAAGATGCTCCCTTGGGAGCAAACTACTCCGTAGTCGAAAAGGAGTGTTTGGCCATTAAATGGGCTACTCACTCCTTAAGATACTACCAGCTGGTACATTCATTTAATCTTGTCATAGACCACGCAACACTCAAGTGGATAAGCAATGCCCAGATAAAATGTGGTATCTGGCATTGCAGCCCTTTGTGTACCACATGGTACATCGTGCAGGGCTCTAAGTAACGCAAACAGAGTACTCTGGACTACATGGTCTAACACTTTGTTCCGAGAATTAAAAAGAAGTCGGTCATGTAGAAAAGAGACAGAGCTTCGGTACACTAACTCATTGACCCGGAAGAGAAATGATGTGGCAGCCGCGGATTACAGGAACTTCTGCAATTGTTTACCAAGGGGTCATGAGTGACGGTATAAATAGGGGTCAAAGCGATGTATCTGTTCCTTTGCTTGGTTTAAAAGCTATTGAACAGTAAGGACTGTGTAAGAGACCCCGAGAGAAATAATAAAGAGATGTTCATAAGTGTTTTGTTTGTCTGTAATTGTTTTGTTGTGTATTACTAGATGGCTAAACACAATTCTGGAGCTGTCACCAAGGGCCAGCACTAACCTGGAACAACATTGCATGATTGTCACTAAATAAACTGTATCACCCACCATGAACACTACTGCAGGCACCCAGGACTGGTGACCGTGTTAGTATTATTGTGGGGTGGATATTTGTGTTTTTTATTTGGGATTGCAACCCATTGTTATTTACGCCACGCAATACACATTGTTGTGTATTGCTGGGGTCTTATTATTTGGTTGCTAGACCAGGATACAATAAAATATCTTTCGGACTGGATTGTTTGTTTATGACACAATGCATCACTTCTGCACCTGTACACAATTTGGCCGTAACAGCTTCTATTTTGGAGGTTCTGCTACAGAAATATGTCGAAGTATAATACTATGATTTTTATAAAATCAATAAATAATATTATTTGAATACCATGTGTATGTTTTCCTGTTTAATTTTTTTAATGAATTAATGATTTTTAAATAATACAATATTTCATTGACAGTTTATTGTGTCATTTTAACTGACTGTGGCAGGCTGGCGAGTGGATAGAGGCCCAGAGACAGACTGCAGTTCAAAAAAATAACTATTTTATTATAAATAAACACAAAATGAAAGGGCACAAGGGCCAAAACAAAGCAATTTAAACACAAAAAAGATAAAAAGCAAAACTTACAAAAATAACAGTTTCCAGGCTGGGCAATGCCTTCACTGGATTCAAACTTTCCAAGCAACCAAAAAAAAAACCCAACCTGCTTCCTCAGCTCCCTCTCCCCCAAATGAGAAGCAGAGGCCTCCTTTTATATCAGGTGGCTGGGCGCTGATTGATCGTTAATCAACCTAATCAACTAATCAACCCCAGCCACCTGAACATAATAAACCCAGGCAGGTAGGGGAAGTTAACCCCATCCCTGCCAATTTAAAGGGCAGAGCTTTGCTCTGCCACACACCTCCCCCCATGTACAACGTACACCGGCCGCAATCGGCCAACTCCCCCCTCCCCCCAAGAGTCCAATTATGTCCCTTGGGTGGGCTGTTATGGTGGGTGGTGGTGGGCGGGGTTGATGTCGGAGCCCCCAAGCCTTCTTTGGTTGAGGGGGCCCCGAATCTCCAAGGTAGCACGGCGACGGCGGCCCGGCTCCCTCTGGTGGCGGAGGCGGCGACTGCGGCCCGGCTCCCTCTGGTGGCGGAGGCGGGCCCTCCCTCTCGGGCTCTGAGAGCGGCGGCGGCGGCTCCTCCCTCTCGGGCTCTGAGAGCGGCGGCGGCGGCTCCTCCCTCTCGGGCTCCTCCGAGACTCTCTGCGCCGCCGCCTCCCGAGGAGGAGAGCCCGAACTCTCGCGGCGCCGCCGCCCCGGGAGGGAGAGCCCGTCGGCGGCGCGCGCTCCTCCCTCTCGGGCTCTGAGAGCTCTGCGGCGGCGCGCCTCCGTAGGAGGAGAGCCCGAGCTGTAGACTCGGGCGGCGGCGGCGGCTCCTCCCTCTCGGGCTCTGAGAGCGGCGGCGGCGGCGGCTCCTCCCTCTCGGGCTCTGAGAGCGGCGGAGGCTCCTCACCCCTCTCTGGCTCTGGGGACGACGGCGGCTCCTCACTCCTCTCTGGCTCTGGGAGTGACGGAGGCTCCTCACTCCCTCTCTGGCTCTGGGAGCGACGGCAGATCCTCACCCCTCTCTGGCTCTGGGAGTGACGGCAGCTCCTCCTCCCTCTCTGGCTCTGGGAGCGACGGCGGATCCTCACCCCTCTCTGGCTCTGGGGAGCGACGGCAGATCCTCCTCCCTCTCTGGCTCTGGGACGACGGCAGCTCCTCACCCCTCTCTGGCTCTGGGAGCGACGGCAGCTCCTCCTCCCTCTCTGGCTCTGGGAGCGACGGCAGCTCCTCCTCCCTCTCTGGCTCTGGGAGCGACGGCAGATCCTCCTCCCTCTCTGGCTCTGGGAGCGACGGCAGATCCTCCTCCCTCTCTGGCTCTGGGAGCGACGGCAGATCCTCCTCCCTCTCTGGCTCTGGGGACGACGGCAGATCCTCACCCCTCTCTGGCTCTGGGGACGACGGCGGCTCCTCACCCCTCTCTGGCTCTGGGAGCGACGGCAGGCTCACCCCTCTTTATTGGAGTGACCGGGGCATCTCCCATGTCTACCGCCAGGTAATTAACCACCATGAGGGCAACCTCTGGGAAGGAGGCCGGGTGGTGTTGTTCCTCCCACTGTTCCCACCTCTCCCCATCTCGACGCCACAGCGTGTTGATAACTATGGGGAGATCGTGGACGAGGTCTGCCTCAGGGTGCATCAACCAGTCCCAGATCTCCTGGGACGGTGGTGAAGGTGGTGGTGCTGGAGGTAGTGGGGTGGCCCCTGATGCCCGGGGTGAACACGGCACCTCTTCCTGGGCCTGGTTGTAGGGGCATCCTGCCCAGTTGTGGCCGTCCTCCTCACACCGGCCACACCAGTTTGC
The DNA here is from genome assembly GCF_017654505.1 of Polyodon spathula. Taxonomy (NCBI): domain Eukaryota; kingdom Metazoa; phylum Chordata; class Actinopteri; order Acipenseriformes; family Polyodontidae; genus Polyodon; species Polyodon spathula. The sequence continues at coordinate 15,972,091 of NC_054550.1, forward strand.
CGGTGGCACGTCTGGGCAGGACCGCCAACGATGGTCCTCCTTCCCACACCAGGAACACCAGGGGAAGAGGCTGGCCGGGTCCTCCAGCGGTGGCTGCAGCAGCTTACATTTCTTCAGCTGCTGCTGCTTTTCCTGCCTTTGCCGCTGTCTGCTCTTCTTTCCCATTTTTTTTTCAAAAAAAAAAAAAAAAAAAAATTATCCCAAAAATTCCACAAAACAAAACAAAAATACTGCTCTGAGCCTCTAGGTGGCGCTATCCCACTTCTGACACCAAATGTGGCAGGCTGGCGAGTGGATAGAGGCCCAGAGACAGACTGCAGTTCAAAAAAATAACTATTTTATTATAAATAAACACAAAATGAAAGGGCACAAGGGCCAAAACAAAGCAATTTAAACACAAAAAAGATAAAAAGCAAAACTTACAAAAATAACAGTTTCCAGGCTGGGCAATGCCTTCACTGGATTCAAACTTTCCAAGCAACCAAAAAAAAAACCCAACCTGCTTCCTCAGCTCCCTCTCCCCCAAATGAGAAGCAGAGGCCTCCTTTTATATCAGGTGGCTGGGCGCTGATTGATCGTTAATCAACCTAATCAACTAATCAACCCCAGCCACCTGAACATAATAAACCCAGGCAGGTAGGGGAAGTTAACCCCATCTCTGCCAATTTAAAAAGGGCAGAGCTTTGCTCTGCCACACTGACATACTAAAAGCTCTGAGCCATGTTGCTTAGTAACCAGTTTAGGGGTTCTTCAGAAACAGCTGTGCAAATGTCATCTTGCTTATCATTATTAATCGCACGTTTACTTGGTTGCTTTTTAGTAAGGCTTGGATTAAATCACAGTGTCCCTGGTGTTAAGGATTCTGTGATATTAGTAGAGAACATTTAACTTTACCAACACAACTTGAAATTCCACCTCAACAAAAAAATAAATAAAAAGCTTTTTTCATGGTTTAGGTAATAATGTTGAACTAACATGGTTGCCTTACTTTGCAATGTAGCCGTTTGCACTTTAAATCAATTGACAGCGCTGAAAAAATTGAAACATACATGCAGTGCAAATCTACTGCCTGATTTTTCCAAACTGAAAAAAAAAAATCAGTGTTTAAGTTTTTTTTTTTTTTTCTAAATGCTGCGTGTTTACAAATTACCAAAATTAGAGATTGAACAGCAAAAAGAGATTGAACAACAACCTTTTAATTTCTAGGAGCTAGCAGCCAGCCACTGGCATTAAAAAAAAAGAAAAAAAATGTCAAAAGCTACTATTTTCTTCTTTCAGAAGTTGGCAACTCTCTGGAATAACTGACGGCTTATTTGACAAAGTTACATATATATATATATATATATATATATATATATATATATATATATATATATATATATATATATATATATATATATATAGTGTATAAAAGTATTCAGACCCCTGACCAATTCCCTCATATTACTGAATTACAAATGGTACATTGAAATTTCATTCTGTTCGATATTTTATTTTAAAACACTTAAACTCAAAATAAATTATTGTAAGGTGACATTGGTTTTATGTTGGGAAATATTTTTAAGAAAAAAAAAAAAAACTGAAATATCTTGCTTGCATAAGTATTCAACCCCCACACATTCATATTTGGTAGAGCCACCTTTCACTGCAATAACAGCTTTAAGTCTTTTGGGGTAAGTATATACCAGCTATGCACACAGTGTCAGAGTGATTTTTGCCCATTCTTCTTGGCAGATTTGCTCCAGGTTGTTCAGGTTGGTTGGACGACACTTGTGGACTGCAATTTTCAAATAGTGCCACAGATTATCAATGGGATTGAGATCAGGACTTTGACTGGGCCACTGTAGGACATTCACCTTTTTGTTCTTGAGCCACTCCAATGTTGCTTTGACCTTGTGCTTGGGATCATTGTCCTGCTGAAAGGTGAATTTCCTCCCAAGCTTCAGTTTTTTAGTGGACTAAAGCAGATTCTCTTGTAGTATTTTCCTGTATTTTGCTCCATCCATTCTTCCTTCAATTGTAACAAGATGCCCAGTCCCTGTTGATGAGAAGCATCCCCACAGCATGATGCTGCCACCATCATACTTCACTGTAGGGATGGTGTGTCTTGAGGCATGGGCAGTGTTAGGGTTGCGCCACACATAGCACTTTGAGTTTAGGCCAAAAAAGTTCAAACTTGGTCTCATCTGACGACAAAACCTTTTCCCACATCGCAGCTGGGTCACTCTCATGCTTTCTGGCAAACTCAGAAGTGCTTTCAGATGGTACTTTTTGAGTAACGGCTTCTTTCTTGCCACCCTCCCATACAGGCCAGTGCTATGTAAAGCTCTTGATATGGTTGACTGTTGCACCATTACTCCACTCCCAGCCATTGAACTCTGTAGCTCCTTCAAAGTGATTGTTGGCCTCTCTGTGGCTTTTATCACAAGTCTCCTTCTTGTTTGAGCGTTGAGTTTTGAGAGATGGCCTGTTCTTGGCAGTGCCAAGACTAACAGAAGTAGATTGGAGTAAAATAGAGAAAACACCCACAGAAGAAGGATGGTTGTTCTTCAAAAATGTAGTACTAGAGGCGCAAAACAATTATATCCCTAAAGTAGACAAATCTAAATGTAAAACTAAATTGCCAAAATGGTTTAATAGATCAATTAAAAAAAATATTCAGCGAAAAAAGGCACTTTACAGAGCATTAAAAAAGGACCAAAAAGAAAGTACGCAGAAAGAGTACACAGAACTGCAAACGGAAGTCAAAAAGGAAGTTAGAAAGGCCAAGAGAGAAATAGAAATAAACATTGCTAAGGGAGCTAAAACCAATTCCAAAATGTTTTTCCAATATTACAACAGCAAGAGAACATTCAAAGAGGAGATTAAATGTTTAAGAGATACAAATGGCAAAATCGTAGAGGAAGAAAAAAAAATAGCAAATATGTTAAATGATTACTTTTCACAAGTTTTTACAAAGGAAGATACTGACAACATGCCCCACATGTCATCCAGTTCCTATCCAGTTTTAAATAACTTTAGCATAACTGAGGCAGAAGTGTTAAAGGGACTAGGAGCTCTTAAAATAAACAAATCCCCTGGGCCGGATGAGATCCTCCCAGTAGTACTCAAAGAAATGAAAGAAGTAATTTACAAACCGCTAACCAAGATCATGCAGCAGTCTCTTGACACAGGGGTGGTACCGACAGACTGGAAAATTGCAAACGTAATACCGATCCACAAAAAGGGAAACAAAACTGAACCAGGTAACTACAGACCAGTAAGCCTGACTTCTATTATATGCAAACTTATGGAAACTATAATAAGATCCAAAATGGAAAATTACCTATATGGTAACAGGGTACTGGGAGACAGTCAACATGGTTTTAGGAAAGGGAGATCGTGTCTAACTAACTTGCTTGATTTTTTTGAGGATGCAACATCGATAATGGATAATTGCAAAGCATATGACATGGTTTATTTAGATTTCCAGAAAGCTTTTGACAAAGTCCCGCACAAAAGATTAATTCTCAAACTGAACGCAGTTGGGATTCAAGGAAACACATGTACATGGATTAGGGAGTGGTTAACATGTAGAAAACAGAAAGTACTGATTAGAGGAAAAACCTCAGAATGGAGTGTGGTAACCAGCGGTGTACCACAGGGATCAGTATTAGGTCCTCTGCTATTCCTAATCTACATTAATGATTTAGATTCTGGTATAGTAAGCAAACTTGTTAAATTTGCAGACGACACAAAAGTAGGAGGAGTGGCAAACACTGTTGCAGCAGCAAAGGTCATTCAAAATGATCTAGACAAGATTCAGAACTGGGCAGACACATGGCAAATGACATTTAATAGAGAAAAGTGTAAGGTACTGCACGCAGGAAATAAAAATGTACATTATAAATATCATATGGGAGATACTGAAATTGGAGAAGGAATCTATGAAAAAGACCTAGGAGTTTTTGTTGACTCAGAAATGTCTTCATCTAGACAATGTGGGGAAGCTATAAAAAAGGCTAACAAGATGCTCGGATACATTGTGAAAAGTGTTGAATTTAAATCAAGGGAAGTAATGTTAAAACTGTACAATGCACTAGTAAGACCTCATCTTGAATATTGTGTTCAGTTCTGGTCACCTCGCTATAAAAAAAGATATTGCTGCTATAGAAAGAGTGCAAAGAAGAGCGACCAGAATTATTCCGGGCTTAAAAGGCATGTCATATGCAGACAGGCTAAAAGAATTGAATCTGTTCAGTCTTGAACAAAGACGACTACGTGGCGACCTAATTCAAGCATTCAAAATTCTAAAAGGTATTGACAGTGTCGACCCAAGGGACTTTTTCAGCCTGAAAAAAGAAACAAGGACCAGGGGTCACAAATGGAGTTTAGAAAAAGGGGCATTCAGAACAGAAAATAGGAGACACTTTTTTACACAGAGAATTGTGAGGGTCTGGAATCAACTCCCCAGTAATGTTGTTGAAGCTGACACCCTGGGATCCTTCAAGAAGCTGCTTGATGAGATTTTGGGATCAATAAGCTACTAACAACCAAACGAGCAAGATGGGCCAAATGGCCTCCTCTCGTTTGTAAACTTTCTTATGTTCTTCTTATGTGTGATGCAGCTTCCACTTCCTGATTATTGATCCAACTGTGCTCACTGGGATAGCTAAACACTTGGATATTATTTTGTACCTTTTCCCTAATCTATACATTTGTATTACTTTATCTCTAACTTCTGTAGAATGCTCTTTGGTCTTCATTTTCCTTCAGATTCACAGCCTTACCAATGATCCTTCAACAGTGGCCAATGCTAAGGTAATTGTGTCCTCGTTAGGGCAATTTCCTTCATTGGTGCAAACTGGGAGCTTCCACAGCACAGGGGTTGAATGCTTATGCAAGCAAGATATTTCAGTTTTTTATTTTTCTTAAAAATATTTCCCAACATAAAACCAATGTCACCTTACAATAATTGATTCTGATTTTCAGTATTTAAAAATAAAATATCAAACAGAATGAAATTTCAATGTACCATTTGTAATTCGGTAATATGAGAGAATTGGTTAGGGGTCTGAATACTTTTGCAAGCCACTGTGTGTGTGTGTGTGTGTGTGTGTGTGTGTGTGTGTGTGTGTGTGTATATACACACACACACACACCATATATATACAGTGCTGAGAAAAATTGTGTGAACCCCTTAGGATTTTCACATATTTCAAACCTAAAATGTTATTAGATCTTAATTTCTTAAGTCCTAATAATAGATAAAGATGATTAAACATAGACACAAAAATATGATACTTTTTCAACATTTATTTATCCACAAATGATTCAACATTCAATATCCATGTGTGAAAAAGTATGTGAACCTTTAGATTCAGTAACTGTTGACACCACCTTGAGCAGCAATGACTTCAACTAAGCGTTTCCTGTAACTGTTGGTCAGTCTCTCACATCAGTTTTGAGGAATTTTGGCCCATTCCTCCTTACAGAACTGCTTCAACTCGGTGACATTTGAGGGCTTCCTTGTATGGACAGCTCGCTTCAGGTCCTGCCACAACATTTCAATGGGGTTTAGGTCCAGGCTTTGACTAGGCCATTCTAAAACACAGAATTTCTTCTTCTACAGCCATTCTTTTGTAGTTCTGCTTGTTTGTTTAGGATCATTGTTTTGCTGCATGACCCACTTTCTGTTCAGCTTCAGCTCAGGGACGGATGGCCTGACATTGTCCTCTAGAATCTGCTGATACAATGCAGAATTCATGATTGTGTCAACGATGTCAAGCCATCCAGGTCCTGAGGCAGCAAAGCAGCTCCAAACCACCACACTCCCACCACCATGCTTGACGGTTGGGATGAAGTTCTTCTGTTCGAACACAGTGTTTGGTTTTCGCCAAACATAATGTTTCTCATTGGGGCCAAAAAGTTCTACCTTTGACTCATCTGTCCAGAGAACATTGTTCCAGCAGTCTTGTGGATCATCTATGTGCTCTTTGGCGAACTTCAGACGGGCAGCTTCCTCCTGGCTATCCTTCCATAAACACCATTCTTGTTCATTCTTTTTTTGATAGTTTAGTCATGAACACTCACATTAGCAAAGGTGAGAGTGGCCTGCAGATCCTTCGATGTTACTCTTAGTAAGAATGCTTTCAAAAATAGACATGTTGATAGTTTATATTTATCAATTAACAAAATGCAAAGTGAGTGAACAGAAGACAAATCTACATCAAATCAATATTTGGTGTGACCACCCTTTGCCTTCAAAACAGCATCAATTCTTCTAGGTACACTTGCACACAGTTTTTGAAGGAACTCGGCAGGTAGGTTGGCCCAAACATATTGGAGAACTAACCACAGTTCTTCTTTGGATTTAGGCAGCCTCAGTTGCTTCTCTCTCTTTATGTAATCCCAGTCAGACTCGATGATGTTGAGATCAAGGCTCTGTGGGGGCCATACAGTCACTTCCAGGACTCCTTGTTCTTCTTTACGCTGAAGATAGTTCTTAATGACTTTCATTGTATGTTTGGGGTTGTTGTCCTGCTGCAGAATACATTTGGGGCCAATCAGATGCCTCCCTGATGGTATTGCATGATGGATAAGTATCTGCCTGTACTTCTCAGCATTTAGGAGACCATTAATTCTGACCAAATCCCCAACTCCATTTGCAGAAATGCTGCCCCAAACTTGCAAGGAACCTCCACCATGCTTCACTGTTGCCCGCAGACACTCATTTGTGTACCGCTCTCCAGCCCTTCGGCGAACAAACTGCCTTCTGCTACAGCCAAATATTTCAAATTTTGACTCATCAGTCCAGAGCACCTGCTACCATTTTTCTGCACCCCAGGTCCTGTGTTATGGCTTTTTGGCAGCAAGTCTTCCATGAAGGCCACTTCTTGACCAGACTTCTCCAGAGAGTAGATGGGTGTACCAGGGTCCCACTGTTTTCTGCCAATTCTGAGCTGATGGCACTGCTGGACATTTTCCGATTGTGAAGGGAAGTAAGCATGATGCGTCTTTCATCTGCTGCAGTAAGTTTCCTTTGCCGACCACTGCATCTACAGTCCTCAACTTTGCCCATTTCTTTGTGCTTCTTCAAAATAGCTTGGACAGCACATCTGGAAACCCTTGCCTGCCTTGAAATTTCTGCCTGGGAGAGACCTTGCTGGTGCAGTATAACTACCTTGTGCTTTGTTGCTGTGCTCACTCTTGCCATGGTGTATGACTTTTGACAGTAAGTTAGTTTGGCTGTTCCTCACCCAGTTTTATTCCTCCTACACAGCTGTTTCTGTTTCAGTTAATGATTGTGTTTCAACCTACATATTGAATTGATGATCATTAGTACCTGTTTGGTATAATTGTTTAATCATACACCTGACTATATGCCTACAAAATCCCTGACTTTGTTCAAGTGTACCTAGAAGAATTGATGCTGTTTTGAAAGCAAAGGGTGGTCACACTAAATATGGATTTGAATTAGATTTTTCTTCTGTTCACTCACTTTGCATTTAGTTAATTGATAAATATAATCTAATAACATGTCTATTTTTGAAAGCATTCTTACTTTACAGCATTTTTTCACACCTGCCTAAAACGTTTGCACAGTACTGTATATATATATATATATATATATATATATATATTATATATATATATATATATATATATATATATATATATATATGAAATACTTTATACAAAACTTGAAAAAAAAAATTAAACAGCTGTTTAAAGTGGTGATATCAAGCACAAAAGCCTAAGTTAGGAGAAGCAACTGGGGCAACCTTGTCAAGCATCAAGCAAATGCTCACCACTGGAAATGTGCTGGAGCCCAACATTCACACAATTGTTTCCTCTAACTTGGCTTCTTTTTTTGATCGCTCTACATTGAAATGTTCTTTATACAACTTCAAAGGGATTATGACCATTCTCTTATCAGCTCAAAAGTCACATCTGCAACAAAAAAACATTGACAATGCACAACCAAAAAAAAGGCTCCAACACCCCAGCCCTAGCTCTGCAATGCCTGCCCCATCAACTTTCACTTCCCATACACTTACTTTGCATTCTCATTATCCCTTGCACTCATTGCCATTATTGGTCTTGTTCATCATCTTCTTTGTTGGAAATATATTGCTTCATGCTATTTCAGGTATTCCAAAAGCGGGTCATGCAGCAAGACAATGATCCTAAACATACAAGCAGATCTACAAAAGAAGAAATTCGTTTCAGAATGGCCTAGTCAAAGACTGGACCTAAACCCCATCGAAATGTTGTGGCAGGACCTGAAGTGAGCTGTCCATACAAGGAAGCCCTCAAATGTCATCGAGTTGAAACAGTTCTGTAAGGAGGAATGGGCCAAAATTCCTCAAAACCGATGTGAGAGACAGGGAGCGCTTAATTGAAGTCATTGCTGCTCAAGGCAGTGCCACCAGTTACTGAATCTAAAGGTTTACATACTTTTTCACACATGGATATTGAATGGTGATTCATTTATGGATAAATAAATATCGAAAAAGTATTATGTTTTTGTGTCTTTTGTTTAATCATGTGTTTAATCATATGTATCTATTATTAGGATTTAGATTAAGACCTAATAACATTAGGTTTGAAATATGTAAAATATGTGAAAATCCTAAGGGGTTCACAAACTTTTTCTCAGCACTCACACACACACACAAAATAAAAGGCCATTTAATCCCATCAGATTCTATAGTGGGACCCCCACCCTCAACCCCAAATAAATGTGTTTCTATCAAAAATCTTTTCATAATTGCTAAACCAGATATCTTTGTCTGACATTAGGAGGTGTCAGGTTAAAAAAAATTTACAATACAATCACACACACATACATTTATAGTGCTCAGTGTATTTTAAAATATAACACACTGTGCTGAAATAACACCAATGTGTTCTGGGTAGGCTAAACAGTACTTTATGTAAACATATAAATCTGTAGAGTACACCTACAAAGTATACAGTACAGTAGTAAATTCAAAAGAATACCTAGCACACTAGCTTTTTTACTTTAGCAGGTAGGCTACTGGTATGGTAACGCAAAATAAATCATGCTGCTGCATTGTCCAGATTGGTGTACAATGCAAATATAAGATTGTTTTAAATTGAAACTAAACAATTTTAGTGTTTTTTCTTAAATTATTATTATTAACTTGGCAACCTAGACAGTCAACACAAAATAGACCATGATACTGCATTGAAAAGTTATGATACAGTGGACAGTCAATTCTTGTTAATACGAATTTCAATAGACCAGCAACACATTAATTTATTTATATATATTATGTGTCCAATATTTTTTTTTCAGTTATTTTTAGTATCTCATGCATAAAAGGGTTAAACAAGTTCTATCCAATTGATGTTATCAAATTCTGATTCTTACGGAGCCTCTGCCTGGTAAGTGATGAAATCCCTATTAATCCTGTCGGAGCACGAAGGCCAGTGCAGCACTCCGAGTTCTTTAATTCATACAAAGCATTGATTAACTTCACTAAAAATGAAATTGAATTATGTAGAAAATTGTAATGCTTCTTTAGCAAGAGTCTGCACTATTTCCATATACATAAGTACATATCGATGTTCAAAATATTTAAATTAGAAAAAAGCAGTTATTTAGCAAGTGCAAGCTAAATAAACCATGACATATGCTTTGCAATTATCCATTATCGATGTTGCATCCTCAAAAAAATCAAGCAGGTTAGTTAGACACGATCTCCCTTTCCTAAAACCATGTTGACTGTCTCCCAGGACCCTGTTACCATATAGGTAATTTTCCATTTTGGATCTTATTATAGTTTCCATAAGTTTGCATATAATAGAAGTCAGGATTACTGGTCTGTAGTTACCTGGTTCAGTTTTGTTTCCCTTTTTGTGGATCGGTATTACGTTTGCAATTTTCCAGTCTGTCGGTACCACCCCTGTGTCAAGAGACTGCTGCATGATCTTGGTTAGCGGTTTGTAAATTACTTCTTTCATTTCTTTGAGTACTCGCGAGAGGATCTCATCCGGCCCAGGGGATTTGTTTATTTTAAGAGCTCCTAGTCCCTTTAACACTTCTGCCTCAGTTATGCTAAAGTTATTTAAAACTGGATAGGAACTGGATGACATGTGGGGCATGTTGTCAGTATCTTCCTTTGTAAAAACTTGTGAAAAGTAATCATTTAATATTTTGTTATTTTTTTTTCTTCATCTACGATTTCGCCATTTGTATCTCTTAAACATTTAATCTCCTCTTTGAATGTTTGTTTGCTGTTGTAATATTGGAAAAACATTTTGGAATTGGTTTTAGCTCCCTTAGCAGTGTTCATTTCTATTTCTCTCTTGGCCTTTCTAACTTCCTTTTTGACTTGCGTTTGCAGTTCTGTGTACTCTTTCTGTGTACTTTCTTTTTGGTCCTTTTTTAATGCTCTGTAAAGTGTCTTTTTTCGCTGAATATTTTTTTTTAATTGATCTATTAAACCATTTTGGCAATTTAGTTTTACATTTAGATTTGTCTACTTTAGGGATGTAATTGTTTTGCGCCTCTAGTACTACATTTTTGAAGAACAACCATCCTTCTTCTGTGGGTGTTTTCTCTATTTTACTCCAATCTACTTCTGTTAGTCTCTGTTTCATACCTTCATAGTTTGCTTTTCTAAAATTGTAAACCTTAGCTTTAGTCATTACTTTTGGGGATTTAAAAAACACTTCAAATGAGACCATGTTGTGGTCTGAGTTTGCCAGTGGTTCTCTGACCTCTGTTTTAGTTATTCTATCTTCGTTATTTGAAAAGACTAAATCAAGGCATGCCTCCCCTCTAGTCGGTGCCTTGACAAATTGTGTTAGGAAGCAGTCATTTGTCATTTCCACCATTTCTATTTCATCCTTAGCGCACCCACCGGGTTTTCCCATTTTATATGGGGGAAGTTGAAATCTCCCATTAGTATGGCTTCTCCTTTGCTACACGCATTTCTAATGTCATTGTATAACAGATTATTGTGCTCACCGTCTGAATCTGGCGGTCTATAGCATGCTCCTATTATTATGCCCTTTGAATTTTTGTCCGTTATTCTGACCCATATTGATTCGGTTTTATTTTCTTTGTCCAGGTTTAACACCTGGGCTTCAAGACTGTTTCTTATGAATAGCGCTACCCCTCCTCCTCTTCTGTCCTGCCTGTCTTTCCTATACAGTGTATACCCACAAATATTATATTTGTCCCCATCACTCTCAGACAACCACGTTTCTGTAACACCTATCACATCATAGTTACCTGTTAGTGCATTAGCTTCAAGTTCTAGAATTTTGTTTCTGATACTTCTAGCATTTAGATAAATACATTTAATGGTTGTCTTACCTGAGTTGTTGTTCTTGTTTTGATGCGGTCTCCCTTCTGTTTTTTTTCCCCTTCCTTTCTAGTTTAAATGCTTCTGAACCTGCTCGAGGATCTTTTCTCTGAGTAGACTGGTTCCCTTGTTATTTAAATGCAGTCCATCCCGTCTATACAGATAGTCCTCGTTGTAGAATGTGGTCCAATGATCAAGATAGGTGAAGCCTTCTCATGTGCACCACGTCTTCAGCAATTCGTTTTAATTAATTATTTCCAGCTGTCCATATGGTCCTTTGCAAGGTGCCGGTAGTATACCAGAAAATACCACAGTTTTGGTTTTCTCTTTTAATTTCCTTCCTAGCTCTCTGAATTTGTTTTGCAGGGATTTTGGTCTGTCTCTTCCAATGTTGTTTGTGGACGACTACTATCGGGCCGTCTCCTGTTCGTTCTAGGAGCCTGTCCACGTTCTCAGTGATGTGCTTGACCGAGGCTCCTGGAAGGCAGCACACTGTTGTAGTAAGCGGGTCCAAACTGCGAATTGAACTTGCTGTGTTTCTCAATATGGAGTCCCCAACAATCAAGACCTCCCTTCTTTTTGCTGTCTGGTCACCACTGTCAATGGGATCCTGGATGTTGTTCCTTTCATTCTCTTGTTGTTGGTTCTGCTCATCAAAATTCTGAAGTGACTCAAATCTGTTGGTTGTTTTGATTTCTGGTGGTTGTGTTTGACGAAGTTTCTTTTTTTCCCTGCTTCTGCCTACCTGAATCCAGCTGTTCTGACCTTCTATCTCCCTGGTGGCTTTCAGTCTGTTAGGCGTGATGCAGACTTCCATGAATTGTTGGTGTGCCAGTTCCTCAAGATCCTGTTGCTGTCTCACTTCTTCCAGCTCCATTTCTAGCATACTTACTAGTTTATGCAAATCCTGGATCGCGCGGGACTTTACGCACACTTGGTTTAGCTCCGCTGGGTTTTCTCGGATTTCCCACATCAAGCAGGTGTCACAGATTACTGGCTTGAAGACCATGTTGAGGGTTTTTTTTTAAGTTTAGTTTCTTCTGCAGCTGTCAACCTGCTTTCAAACTGCTTCTAAACTGCTCTGCACTTTTCCACACCTATACTTCTCCCACACGCTGTCGCTTCCACTCGCTGTCGCTTTCGCATGAAGCTCGCCGCACAATATTAAGAGTTGTTATTTTCATAATTACTAGGCAAACATGGACATTTAAATATCCCCTCCCCTAAATTACTATGAGTTGAGTAATCCTGCATTGGTACGGCTGACTTTTTTTCCAAAATCAGAACAGCATAGCAATGCATTTCCTGAAAAGTATGGCAAAAACAATGTGAGGAAAACTTTCATGACTTGTCTATGTAAATGCCATCATTGGCACAAATGCACCACAGTGGTAACATTTTGATACTTTGACATCCTAATTATAATCCATTAAAGGAGCCCCAAATTTATTGGAAGTATTTGTTGTGTTTGTTTTCTGTAATGGCATTCATAACCAAGTGGAGAGGCGAGCATTCTAAAACATTAAGAGCAATGTATCTCTCTCTTGTACCAGTCTTTAGAGCCAATAATGAAGGAATTGAATCAGTCACAGTAATCAGGTCTGTTTCTATTCATCAGCACATTGCATGTCTGGCACAGGCAGACTCTGAGCTGCTTCAGTACCAGACTTCGGAAAAGCCAACTAAGGTATTTTGAAAACCAAATACCTGTCTGTCTGTAAATATTAATACGAGATTCAGCTTAGAAAACAACAGAATTTAGTGTTCCCATCTTCCATCACATAACAAAACCAGTGCACGTATCCAGGGTTCCCATAATCTACATGGTATCTGTATGTTTACCAGATTATAGCCAAATGCAATCTGAAACATCTATGGGAGGCTAGGAGTATACAATATAAGTTTGATATTGGTGCAAAATCAAGGCAGTTATCATGTTTATCATGTGGAAACAGAGGGACAGACATGATCACTGCATTTGGATCCTCAATCTTTAAATGAGGACCCTAAACAACATAATTTACAATAGCACAGTGTACTTTTGCAGGCAGTGTACACCATGGTCTAATGACTGAATGGGCATTAACTTATTTCCTACCCCAGGAAAAGTGGCCCCTTCTGGGCAGACATGAGGGGTGCTCGCAGGGTGATATGGGAAAGCTGATACTGTATTGCAGATGCCTGTACTATTTATTTGTGCCCTTTTCCAAAGACAGGAGAGGTTTCTAATCTGCGTTTTCAGCAACACTAAAATTCAGCACCAAATTAAAAGCAAAGAGATGTTTCTTTTCAAATCTGTAAGGCATATTTGAGGATCGAGCTGTGGGTGGAAGCAGAGGCTGAGGTCTGTATATTACACTGACACAGTAAATATATCAAAAAAATGCAGAGATATAAATCATTCGCTCTACAGTCAGGTAAACAAACCCAAGTAATAGACACACAGTAGCAGAAGAGGATGTAAGCCATACCTCTGTTTTCAGCCTTTGCAGTACCAAAATGAGTTATATTTGTCATCACAGTAACAGGTACAACCTGGGCTGTGGATTGTGTGGATTGCCTCGCCCTGTGTGATGCGCCTGCCTGCGGAAACCGAGATCGGTAAACAAGTGAGGGGGGCAATAGTGTAGGACAATGTTTAGATTTAGTCAGAATGCTATATGTGTGGGGAAAATGCTTACAGTAGAGTTTTCTGTTAACCCTTTGCGGTCCATTTATTCAGTGCTTGATAGCCTGGATTTGAGTGAAAACAATTGAATCTATAATTGCAGAATTAGAAGTTTGCTCTGAACCATCTACCAGCCTGTGAGGCGTGTGAGTAAAAATTGATTTTCCAGACAGTGATTTACGTGTAAAAATTAAAATTTTATTTAATATTACACGGAAAAAAGAAAAATAATAAAGAAGGATGTGAGGGAGGGAGTGCTGGAGTAATCAGAAATAAAGGAACGGAAGCCTCTTAGTCCTCTTCGCGTTCTGCTTAAATCCAAAAATAAAACAAAAAGGAATAAAAACAGAAAAGAGCCAAGTTAGTAAAGCCTCCATTCGTGACACAGTCCAAACTCCCACGTACTTCCCTCCAGCCTTTTTTCCCCCGCCTCTATTCCTTAGGACCAACCCCGAACACAGTAGCACGTTCCCTTTAGTATGCAAACCCCGCCCCGGTAGTCAGTGGATCACCAATCCCAAACTGACAGGTATCCTTAATTTCACTTGACTCCAGTGGCTGGAATTTACATACTCGTACTTCCGCCCCTCACCAAGGTGCCGCCCCTCAAAAAGATGACTTTTGTCATGGTCACAAGACCTTGGTAAGGGAAGTTGGTTGGTGCCTTCTACTGTTGGGAGGGTGAATTGCAGACCGAAACCCCTTTGACTCATCACACAACCTTTATCCAATATGACTTTGTTAATTGTCAAACCACATTGTGGCAAAGTGGTTAACAGTGTGCAGGTGCAGGTGATCAATAAACAGAGAGAGAACAATAATCCAGGTGCAATGGTAGTTTATTTTTAAATCCAATTGCCTGATGACAAACAGCGGTAAATAATAAACAATGATAATGATAAACAATGCAGCGGCGTGTATTGCTTTATTGTAATCCACGGGTTTGGTCCCGAAATAATAAAAGTAGTCCTATTCTTTAAACACCCACACGAAACACAAAAGACAAACACAAGTCCACAGTGAATGTAAGGTGCTTGTGGTGTACTTACAGTTCTCCATGAATTAATGAAATGATGCCTGGATTTAGTGCTAGCCTTTGGCAACAGCTCCGGATTGTGTTAGCCATCTAAATAACAAACAAGTACAATTTAGACACGACAAACAAAACAATCAAAACACTCACAGTTCACAACACAGTACTCCTTCTGGTTAATTTTAACCATTACAAAGGAACAGATCATCTCTCTCCGTCCCCTCTGTACTGTCTATTACGACTCCTTAGTTAACTAATGCAACCTCTCCTCCAATTCATGGCTGCCACATAGTTTCCCTTCTGGGTAAATGATGATGTTGTGTATTGTAGCTCTGCATCCTTTCAGGATGGCCAAGTTCCGCCTAACCCTGGGAATAAATTGTCTGGCCATCCAGTCCAGGGCATTCTGTTCCCTTTACGTGTCGCACTCACAGGTCGGGAGGGAGATGTATCACCAAGAATCATTTTGTCACACACATCTATACATGAAAAAAGCTAACCTCCTAAGTTGAATGTTTCTGATATTCGAAGGGAAATATATTTTAAACCCAGGTTGGAAATAATTAAACAGAGTAGGTGTTATAGATCAAAACACATCTCTCTATATTTATTATTTACATACTTGTATTCTATTCACTTGTATGCTGTATTCAAGAACTTCCTGGTACCAAAAGAGAATAGCATCAGTTCAAAAGTTCATCTCACATATTTTGGAAATGTAGGGGAGGTGGATTATGGCATGTTGGCCAATTAATCTTATACAAGGAGTTACCAAGTGATTTTGAAAATGTTATTCACTTGAAGGACAGAAGCCTTCAAGGCATATTAATGTTTAAGATTTCAATAAGACTTCTGATGTAAAAAGCAAAGCAAAAACTCTATAACACCTGAGGTAAAATCCTAGTCAGGTATTGCTCAACTTGTTAAGTTATGTAGTCCATGCTCTGAAGATCTCTGAAAAGCTGGTTGTTGTTTGGCCGTATTTAGAAATCTCTGTTTTTGAAGACAGTTCTTGTTATATTCTATAACTACACTTCCATATAGTGGAAGGGAAGAACAATTTTGAATTTCTCTCTCATTTATATTGATGCATTGCTATAAGTTATAGGAATCAGATTTTAGCTTTGGAGAGTGATATATTATGTTTTAAGATTTAGCGGTGGGCACTTTAGTGTTTTGTATGTCCAGCCTAAGGGCTGAGTATGTGTTACCATACCTGTATTATTCTGTTGAAGTATTAATGCTGTTAAACCTGTAAAGGCACTGGAATTGCCCAGACTGCCTATTGCTTGGGATTTGCTGTGGTCTACAATCATAATAAACAGAATGAGCACTATTACTGCTCTGATTTGTTAAAATTAAAAATTAATTT
The DNA here is from genome assembly GCF_017654505.1 of Polyodon spathula. Lineage (NCBI taxonomy): Eukaryota > Metazoa > Chordata > Actinopteri > Acipenseriformes > Polyodontidae > Polyodon > Polyodon spathula. The sequence goes on from NC_054550.1 coordinate 15,988,485, forward strand.
TCTTGATTATTAAAAGTTGTCTGGATACATTGCAAGCACAGTGCACGACCAAAGCCTGGATGTTGGTGACCATGGGTCTCACCCTTCCATTTCCCATTAAAAATCACAAATATTGAGTCTGTCTTTTGGCAAACGTACATTTTCTCAAGTTGGCTGTTAGCCGTCTGCCCTTAGAGACTGAAGTATGTTTGTAATCCTAGCCAAATGCTCTCGCCAGGTGGAACTATAAATCACCACATCATCAAAATACGCTGCTTCATATTCATGATGTGGGCGTAAAACCTGGTTCATCTGTCTTTGAAAGGCAGTGGGTACGCCATGTAGCCAAAACGGCATGGTTTTAAAGTGAAACAGCACTTCTGGTGTTGAAAATGCGGTTTACTCTCTAGAACTGCGGGTTAAGGGCATATCTGCCAGTATCCCTTTGTCTGGTCCAGTGTCGAGATAAAATTAGTCTTTCCCAGTCTGTCTAAAACTTTGTCGACCCAAGGCATAGGGTACGCATCGAACTTGGCAATAGTGTTTACCTTCTGGAAATCTACAAAGAAGCAATTGGTGCCATCTTTCTTTGCCACTATGACAATTGGACTGCACCACTCACTCCTGGAAGGCTGAATCGCTACAAGTTCGAGCATGTCCCATACCTATTTGTGAACACCACTTCATTGACTTTCTGGGATCTGGTAAGGTCTTTCTCATACTATGACACCTGAGGGAGAGATGATGTCATATTCAACTAAGTTAGTTCATTACTGAACTCCTCAGTAAGCTTACTCAGATCCCGTTGCTGATCTGGAACCAATTGTTCCCCCCATCGAAATGATTTTTGTGCTAGGAGTCTCTGGACAGGGGCCTAAATCATCCTTTATATTGCATGGGACTGGCAGGGCTTTAAATAAATTTACGTGGCAAATTTCACACTCATTATGGCAATCAGGCTGTCTAATTTCAAAATTCACTCCTGGTCAAAAGGTTTGAATTTGTGCATTTTAATTGTAATGCTGCTGTTGTCGGTGCCGAGCTGATTTAGGTTGTCCTGGGCTAATCTAGGTGATATTTTAGTAGGAGCACATGCTTCACTACATTTTTGGATGAGCCTTTGTTCTCCTTCCACCCCTCTCTCAACAGATTGTGGATGCCGCGAGGCTGCCATACAAGAGCTCGAAGGGGGAGAACCTTGACAAACTCTGTGGCACCTCTCTCACTGCGAAAAGGAGGAAGGGGAGAAGTGATGCCCAATGTTTTTGCTCCTGCGTTACAAACCGTCTCAGCATCGACTTTAAGGTCTGATTAAAGCATTCCACCAAACCGTCCGTTTGTGTATGATAAACAGACATCCTGATGGGATGTATTTTTTATATTGAGAGGAACGGTAGTTTCTTGTACAAGTTAGAAAACTTGTGTGAAACTACCTTGAGTCTCTATACAGCTCCAAGAATTTTACTGTTTTCACCATGTTGCAGCGGCAAAACTAAATTACTTAGAATTACCATCTGTAACAGTACCAAGAATCTGAAACTTTCTTACATCAAATGTGAAAAAAAAACGTAAATTCCTCTTTTACACAATTCGGCAAACTAAAGTATAATTGTTATTCTCCTTCCTCTTCTGCTTATTATAAGAGTGTGTAGCGACTATTCAAACAGAAAAGCTAAATAACTTGACATCTACCAATCGTGATTCCACATGTTGGTCAACATCAAAATAAACCAAGGATCGCAAGCAGTTTGATATAAACATAATTTATATTAAACAATGTATTTGACACCCTGGGATCCTTCAAGAAGCTGCTTGATGAGATTTTGGGATCAATAAGCTACTAACAACCAAACGAGCAAGATGGGCCGAATGGCCTCCTCTCGTTTGTAAACTTTCTTATGTTCTTATTTATGTTTTAAAACAGCACATATCACAGAATAAATAAATAAATAAATAAATTACAGTGGTTTGAACTTGCAACATGACATACTTAAAGAGCACACAGCCTTAGCCCTCTGCGCCACTTGGCAGTTGTTAAAATGTGCTAATTTTGTAAGCTTACATTCATGCCTGGTCAGCTTTTGCTGAAAACGAAGGTTCTGCTCGATTCTAGAAATGCTCCATTTCCTGATGTCATTTTATATGTTTAACGGTAAATAGAGAATATTGGCCCAGACAGGGAGGTGTTACAAAGTTATCTAATTGAATTCGAAGACACTTTGTCATTATTGTTTGGTAGTGAAAACATGTGTACATTTCAAACTTTGCATATGATTTGTATCAAATTAGCTTCATACAGGGCTTGTTTGTACCCGAATATCTCATAGGGAAATCAAAGCAACCCACGAACACATATGAGTGAGTCGACGGGGCTCACGGACCACCCTGGCTGTACTAGTGTATGAAATATCCTTAAGTTAAGAGTGCAAAAAATATAAACCGTGTTCATAGCGCTGTATGGTGCATAACCATAGAACTGTATAAGAACAATAGCCACAGACAGAAGGACACACTCACACAGATGACATTTCTTACATTTTTATATGGCACAAAGGCAGCTCCACAATCGGGAACATATATATATATATATATATATATATATATATATATATATATATATATATATATATATATATATATAGTGCCTTGCAAAAGTATTCAGACCCCTGACCAATTCTCTCATATAACTGAATTACAAATGGTACATTGAAATTTCGTTCTGTTTGGTATTTTATTTTTAAACACTGAAACTCAGAATCAATTATTGCAAGGTTACTTTGGTTTTATGTTGGGAAATATTTTTAAGAAAAATAAAAAACTGAAATATCTTGCTTGCATAAGTACTCAACCCCTGTGTGTGGAAGCTCCCAGTTTGCACTGATAAAAGAAATTGCCCTAAAGAGGACACAATTACCTTACCATTGGCCTCCACCTGTGAACCATTAAAGTTGCTGTCACATTTTCTGGATAAAAACCCCACTGTTGAAGGATCATTGGTAAGGCTGTGAATCTGAAGGAAAATGAACACCAAAGAGCATTCTACAGAAGTTAGAGATAAAGTAATACAAATGCATAGATTAGGGAAAAAGGTACAAAATAATATGCAAGTGTTTAGATATCCCAGTGAGAAAAGTTGGATCAATAATCAGGAGGTGGAAGCTGCATCACACCACCCAGGCACTGCTAAGAAAAGGCCTTCCCTCAAAACTCAGCGCTCAAACAAGAAGGAGACTAGTGAGAGAAGCCACAGAGAGGCCAACAATCACTTTGAAGGAGCTACAGAGTTCAGTGACTGGGAGTGGAGTAATGGTGTACCAGTCAACCATATCAAGAGCTCTGCATAACACTGGCCTGTATGGGAGGGTGGAAAGAAAGAAGCTGTTACTCAAAAAGTACCATCTGAAAGCACTTCTGGAGTTTGCCAGAAAGCATGAGTGTGACCCAGCTGCGATGTGGGAAAAGGTTTTGTGGTCAGATAGAGGTTTTTGGCCAAAACTCAAAGCGCTATGTGTGGTGCAAACCTAACACTGCCCATGCCTCAAGACACACCATCCCTACTGTGAAGTATGGTGGTGGCAGCATCATGCTGTGGGGATGCTTCTCATCAGCAGGGACTGGGAATCTTGTTACAATTGAAGGAAGAGTGGATGGAGCAAAATACAGGAAAATACTGCAAGAGAGTCTGCTTCAGTCTGCTAAAAAACTGAAGCTTGGGAGGAAATTCACCTTTCAGCAGGACAATGATCCCAAGCACAAGGCCAAAGCAACATTGGAGTGGCTCAAGAACAAAAAGGTGAATGTCCTACAGTGGCTCAGTCAAAGTCCTGATCTCAATCCCATTGAGAATCTGTGGCACTATTTGAAAATTGCGGTCCACAAGCATCGTCCAACCAACCTGAACAACCTGGAGCAAATCTGCCAAGAAGAATGGGCCAAAATCACTCCGACACTGTGTGCAAAGCTGGTACATACTTACCCCAAAAGACTTAAAGCTGTTATTGCAGCGAAAGATGGCTCTACCAAATATTAATGTGTGGGGGTTGAGTACTTACGCAAGCAAGATATTTGAGTTTTTTTTATTTTTCTTAAAAATATTTCCCAACATAAAACCAATGTCACTTTACAATAATTGAATTTGAGTTTCAGTGTTTTAAAAAAAAATATCGAACAAAACAAAATTTCAGTGTACCATTTGTAATTCAGTAATATGAGGAAATTGGTCAGTGGTCTGAATACTTTTTCAAGGCACTGTGTGTGTGTGTGTGTGTGTATATATATATATATATATATATATATATATATATATATATATATATATATATATATATATGAAGAGTTTAGATGCAAACCGTGATATATGCTATTTGCACCAAAACTGAGCTAAAAGCAGGATCGTTCATCTCACAGTGCCTATTTTCTGATGTTCAGTGTCCTTTGTCCTGAAAACACTATATACACCTTGTTAAATACAACTCAAATGATCGTTTCTTTCCATAACTCACTATACGCCAGGCTTCTAATTTAGCAAAATCCGACATATCCATTGAGCCAATCGGCATGCAGTATCACAGACGTGTGACCCTATTATGGCAGAGCCCAGGAGGAGTATAGTAGGGTATTTAATCTTGTAAATTGTGATTTTATGATTAAATGATGAACAATTTTTAAAAAATGCAGGGAAGTCAATTTTCTAACAGGGTGTATGGTAAATAAGCATTCACAAATAATGCTTAGAAAACCGTCACTAGATTAGGACTGTGAAACCTCCTGTCATCTCCCTTGCAATGCCAACCGCACTTAAGGGTGTTTTTTGTTTGTGTTCTCGTTCTCCGTGGGATGAGAATTTTATCTTTTGAATTTACTGAAACGTGTTGCATCTTTAGAAATAAGTGTAAAGTCATTTTACAAAATTGTGGAGATTTATACTTGGTTATGACTCTGACTGAAGATATCATTAGCAAAGGGGGTCGGTTGTACTAACGAGGTCAAACAGTAGGTCACATTTTACTAAACATTTTAAAACTAATAAACAAACAATTACAATAATTAACACAATCGTAGTATATTCCTTAAAACATAATAACACAATATTCATAATATTTCTTAATTCTTATTTATAAACAGTAACACATTTAAAGCTTTGGACTCCCTGTCTGTAGCTTAATGTTGTTTACATTAGCATCAGCATATTTTAAGCGACTGAAAGCTAAAATGACTTTTTAAAAAACACACTTTTCTTATACCTATACAGTGTTGGTAAGTGATAATCAGTTTGTTTGAAAACCAGCCTTTAATCACTGATAATAGGTGCACAAGCAACGATTCCGTGAGTGCTGTGGGGCTCAAGCACCAATAGGAGAAAATAAGGTCGTGCAACGTGCAAATAAATCATCTGTTCTGTCAAATTATAGTGTAGATCAGTGGTTCTCAAAGTAATTTGGGCACTGGCATAAATTGATCTTATTTGGCTGTTTGCGGGCACACTAACTATTGGCTTAGGTTCTTATCTTTCACACTGCCTTCTCGCGACATATACACTAATAATATATATATATATATATATATATATATATATATATATATATATATATATATATATATATATATATATATATAAGAGTTTTAGTGGGAGTTATTCTTGGCTCACTCTGATAAATCCAAGTCTCAGGTAGTAATTGTGCGTGCTGCATGTATTCTTTAAATAATTTACATAAAATATGCAATGCAAATATTTGTAAATAGCATGTTTACACAGATAACCTTGAATAAAAGTGTAGATAGCATGTTGCTTTGTTTCAATTTGACAAATTTGTCAACACTACTCTGTTTTAAAGATCGCTCATCTGCAGTACAATTAATCAGAGAAAGTGGATTCGTAACTAAATCTACTGCGGTGTTTCCCTTGTTTGGTGAAATTTAAAAATATAGAGAAAGAAAGAGAAAATTAAATTCTAAATACTGAAATATATTATTTTTGTCAATAACAGTTGGCAAAATTCACTGCTTACCCGGCATATTAACACCCCACCTCTGCTCACCAATGATTGGACAGCTGTCAGATCTTTCACAATTCATTTGGCTACTAACTCGCCTTCAATTATCATGCAAATACCCTAAACGGTATGCTTGCTTATGATTGGACAGCTGCATAAAACTTGGCAGATATTTGACTCTCCTATTGGTTAAAAGTACAGTTAGTATCTGCACTTGAAACAGACACAGTTTGCGTCCCACCTAGTTAACTTATGACTGGGCTACCGCAGAGACAATGGAGCTATTCAATTGGTTCATATCGCAAAAGCCATTCAAGAAAAACAAAATGTCGCGTACGTACAAGCACAGCATAAGCGAGCAGCTCTGTCAACAGACTGCTGTGGCACTTTTGTTGGAAAACGTGTTTAAAGCTTTTTTTATTTTCCCATGCTACGACCTGCCAGAAATGTGTTCACGACCCATAATTTAAAAACAACTGACTAAACAGCATTTATAGAAATGACAAATGGGCAACGATTCTTGGTAGCAAATGTAGGCAATGCAAAACTTCTCCAAACATGAAATGTGAACGTATTCAGTCAGCAGGAAGAATGATTGCAGTCCACACCAGACAGGATCCTTACAAAGAAGCATAATGCCAAGTTTATTGCTGTGCAGAAGAGAACAATTTCTGTGGATAATGGGAATGATCAGTTATATTCCATTATCATACACCAAGGACAGGGTGTTACTTCAGGACACTGTGTCTCTTCTTGCTGTGGGTGCTACTGGAAAATGGGTGCATGCAAATGATGCACTCATTGAAGTCAAACCATGCTCAACAGATGCAAAGGACATGGATATGGCCTTTTATCATGAGATCTAATGCTTTACAGATGCTTTACATTGGCCTACCTTTATAACACCTTGTCACAGAGACGGCCGAAGTGGGCGGTGTCAGAACTAGGAAGGAATGAAATACACAACAGACAGGATGAAATGAAATGATGAAGACGCCTGCTGGCGCCGGTTTATTACAAAATAAAAGGTTTAAACAAACAGAAAACAACAGGACACGGCACAGGTCGCCAAAACAAAAAGACAAACAAAACGGACTAGACAGGCAAACACGGTGAGCAGATACTTATGTTGTTGTTATTATTATTCTTGTACTTATTATTATTTCCTCCGTCTCCAATCCCGTTCTCCACTCACCGAACACCCAACCGCAAGTATGTGAACACGTGCATCTATATATACTGTTGTATTTAGGCACGGAATTGTACATCACTTTACGTACATTTAAAGTAGTTAATATGTGAGCACATAATTAATTCACGTGCTGGGATTCCAGTAAATAATTAATTAGTAATTGAATCCCAGCACGTGAATTAATTATGTGCAACCTCGTCCTCACATATTAACTACTTTAAATGTACGTAAAGTGATGTACAATCCTGTGCCTAAATACAAATATACATTTTAAACACTCGTGTTACAGACCCGTTTATATCCCGTGTACCAATGACTATACACCAACATCTACACACACAACATATAACAGATAATATACACAGGGGTGGCCACTTTGTCACACACCTCTATAACAAGGGGAATAATGTTTTTTTCAGCATTAAAATGTGTTAGTATACTACCCTTTAGCACTGAGATGCATATGTACCTTTTTAACCATTCATAACATTGTTGTTTTGTACCTACATAAATATCAATATATCAATACCTACCAAAACAGACATATTATTTTCACCAATGATGAATGTTCATTTGCAACTAAAAGAATACAATGTTTACACTTTACACTTTACACTTCTACCAATATTTCTTTCAAATATTTTCTCATTTATGTTATATTACTTTACTTATTATTTATTACTCTCTTGTCTCATCTGTCTGCCTATTTACCATACACATTCTCTAATATATTTCCCTCGCTTGATTCATTATTTGATGAAGTAAAAAAGAAGCGATATCTATAACAAAAACATTGTCAATGTAAATACTTATTTTTTTTATTATTATTATTTCTTCTGTCAAAACCCAAAGCAAATTTAAAAACTTTATCTTGATGCTTCTGAGATGACCTTTGTAGGTATTACGTTTTTTTGTTATCTACACAGATTTATATGTTTTGAGGGGACCGCTTGGTATGCGGACATGGTATAGCCAAAATGTGTCCCCTTACTGGAATGGTGAGCTTGTTCTTACATGTCTAGAATTTGGGCTTCATAACGTTTCTGTGTAGGCTAACATGTTGAAGTACTTTCCGAGAGTAACCAAATGTTTAAAACTAGAAGTTCATATCTTTAAAGTGGTTAAAACATTGATATGTTCTTTATTAGTATTCTAGTTTGTTTACATTTGCTAGCCTTGAGTTTGATCGAAGTTCAATATAATGGAGCACTGTGCTTTTAAGAAATGAATAATTTGAACAGGTGACGTCAGAAGACGTGTGAATATGTCCATGGACTTAAAAGTGTATCGTCCATAGTTGTAGCTTACTAAAAAGATAATAAATAAAATAAAATATATCTAAAAAGCTTTACCATGAATGAAAGAGACACTGCTTCAAGCACGCCTCTCCCTGAGTAGAAAATAGTTTATTATTTGTACATATTAAAGAAATAATATATATTGCCTTATTAAACATTTAATTGTAAAAAAGAAGTAGGCTAGAGAAGAAAACGGTCTTGTGCTTGTTTCGTTTCAGGGTGCAACAAACACAACATATATTATGATAATAATAGGAATAATACATGCACTAATATTTGATACTGTAAATTATTAATTTTAAATTATTCAGTGTTGTGTGCAATTGTTCGATATATGAGGTCAGTGGAGCATCTTGAGGCATGTACTGTTTTTTTTTTGCAAATATCAGGATGTTTAGTGTTTTTTTTTTTTTTTTTACTATTTGCTTAATACTGGATAGCTTTCGACAAGTTCAAAGTTGACTATAAAATCTGGTCCTGTGAAAGTCTTGTGATGTGATTCATAGCTGGAATTGAATAGATTTGGTCGGGCTAATTTTTCTTGTGTTTTATTACCGCGAATGCTTTCGCGTCCTCTTTCACTAAGTGCTAACTTTGATTTGGTCCGGCCCTAAGACTTACAACCCCAGGCTCGGAACAATACAGTGTGAGGGGACAGAAGGTGCACTGAGGTTCTGTGTCCCATACTGCTTTAAAAAGGGGTGCTTCAGATAGGTTACCCTGTGATGAGAAAATGCATCTCTAGATACTTCCTGTAATTACATGCACGTAACACATAGGTTTCCCCCTAAAGGATGTGCTTGGTTTTCGTCCCAGTGATTTGGGAGTTTAAATTTTTCAGATTGTCTGTCAGCTGAGATGTGGACCCTTTCAAAGTGACATTTAACATAGGATTTTAATACTTGCCTGTCAGCAGTTTAGATGTGAGCTTTTCCATCTGCTACTCCTATAATGCAATTTAGTTTCCTAATGTTCTGTTAATCAGCAGGACGGAGAGTTAAGGGGGGTGGGTGGAAGGGGTATTCAATAAGAAGGCAGGAGTTGAAGTCTCTCACGTTGAGGCATTTGATATAAACTAGAGGTTGTTCCATTATGTTCCATTGAACACTTAGACTGGCTGCAATCCCCTGAGATTAGCCGTGAATTTAAGGATCTCTGTAAATTAGAGGACCAAATTTAGCCGTCAGGTCAATTCCTTTTAGGTTTAAATCGGCAGTCTGTGTTAAGGAGACATTGTTTATGTTTGGTGTCCTAGTAACAGTTTTTACATAGAATATTGCTCCAAAGGTTGGTGTAAGGTTTCCAACCAGGTACTAAATGGCCCTTGTAGTCGAAGTTAGCTTCAATAACAACAAGTGGGCCTTTGCCTTTAGGGAACATTAGCTAGTAAGACACTAAAGGATTCAGTGATTTTGTGGTACCATAAACGAGGAAAAATCATGGAATTTGCTCTCTCTCTCACAGACTTTTCAATTTTTTTGCAAAAAATGAAAACTTAAACATTCGCGCCATACTATTACTGCACATGTCACTAGAGCACATACACGATATTTGTATAGTGAGAAGTGTGGTGTGGTTTCAGTGCAAGCTTTAGTTCAGCCATGGAGAGATTCCTAAGGCCATCAGTGAGCTCTGGAGACAAATCTAAAATTAACACCTGAATATAACAGCAAAAGATAGGGCACAAAAGGAAAAATTCAAGTCCAGTATTTCCAATACCTCACCGTCAAGTTTTTAGTCGCAAGTTCAAAGCAAGCGTTGTTTCTGTTACTCCTATGTGAAAGGTCAGAGAAAAACAATTAGGACCTTGCTTGTACTCCCTATGTTGCAGGTCCTGAAAGATGTCATTCTAATTATATATGGAAATACACACGTTTTTTGTACATGGTGTAGTAACATGAATGCTCAAAAAGGAAGGGGGTGGTGAACTATATTGAGAGGAACGGTAGTTCCATGTACAAGTTAGAAAAACTTGTTTGAAACTACTGTGAGTCTCTATACAGAGCCAAGAATTTTACCATGTTGCAGTGGCAAAACTAAATCAGTTAGAATTACTATCTGTACCACTACCAAAAGTCTGAAACTTCCTTACATCAAATGTGAAAAAAAAACCTGTAAATACCTTTTATACACAATGAGATATAAATCGTCAAACTAAGATACAATTGTTATTCTCCTTCCGTTTCTTACTTTTTAGTTTTTTAAGAGTGTGTACCTACTTTTCAAACAGAAAAGCTAAATAACTGGACATCTACCAATCATGTGATTCCACATGTTGGTCAAGGTCAAAATAAGCCAGGGAACACAAGCAGTTTGATAGCCACACCATTTATATTAAACAATGTATTTATGTTTTAAAACTGCGCATATCGCACAAAACAAAATAATAATAATTTTTTAGAAATTACAGTTGTTTGAACGTCAACATTACGTCCTTGAAGAGCACACAGCCTTAGCCCGCTGCGCCACTGCGCTGTTGTTGAAATGCATTAATTCTTTAAGCTTACATCCATGACTGACCAGCTTTTGTTGAAAACCTGAAGGTTCTGCTCGATTCCAGAAATGTTCTATTTCCTGTTTGAATATATCTAGTATCCTGTTTGGTGGATACCATAGAATGGAATTGTACACAAGAGTGGCATGTAGCTTCCTTGTCTAAATCTTTGATCTCTGATAAATTGTAGTTCCTCGTTTAATTAAAAATAAATAAAGGAATAATTTATTAGGTAGAAATAAATACATTTTAAAAATGCACAGATGAATAAATATACTTAGAAATAAACATTTTAAATAAATGTAGAAATTAATGTTTATATTACAAATGTATAAATAAATAGCAGCCAGAAAAATATGTCATATTAATTGATTTGGCTGACGTTTTTATCCAGAGTAATTAAGTAGTGGTTAGAGCACTGTGCTCGTGACTGTAAGGTCGCGAGTTCCATCCCAGGTAGGAGACACACTGCTGCTTTACCTAGATTGGTCCAATAAAAAAACATTAGGTTATTACCATAACCCTGGTTCCCTGAAAGAGAATGACAACCATTACTGAATGGGAAGAACCTCTCTGACCGTCAATCACGGAGCATATATAAAAAAGCTGCCTTATTAGGGCCCTGCTGTGAGGGGGAAGTCCCTCCCACCGCCTGTTGAAGAGGGACATCCTTACAGTAGCACATCACCATTTATTTCGAATACAGTGGTCAGCTGGGGACACAACCTCAAAGGTTAATGGTTGTCATTCTCTTTCAGGGAACCAGGGATATGGTAATAACCTAACGTTCTCTTTTAATTCGAATGACAACCATTACTGAATGGGAAAGCTGTACCAAAGCTGTCGTGGCTCCAGATTACCGACAGTACAGCCCCACGGCGATAGCATCAGAGCCCATATGACAGCTAAGGTCATGCCGCCTGCAAAACTCTAGAGCCCAGAGAGTCACGTTCGGTTTGTAACATCAAGGCAGTAAAAACACACAAATTTGCATTTGTCACCCTGTGCGCTAGATGTTGCTTCGATAGGGCCTGACCTCTAGAGCGGGACCCGTAGCAGAAAAACAGCTGGTTGGACTGTCTTCAGGATGCCGTCCTATCCAGATAACAGCACAGAGCCAAAACTGGGCATAACGTGTGCTGTGTATGGTCCTCCTCTGACTCATGCGGGGGAGGTCTGAAAGTTTCCAAAGCCACTGGTTGGTTAATATGGAATGAGGATACCACCTTTGGAAAAATAATGGATTTGTTCTTAATGTTACCCGCAAGTCATTCCCAGTGAAAGCCATACATCGATGGACAGCACATGAAGCTCACTCGTCTGACAGATGTAAAGGGTATTAAAAATGCCACTTTCAGTGAAAAAGGGCGCAGTTCTGCTGACGCCATGGGCTTAAATGGGGGCCCCATAAGGGCCCCCAGTACCAGTTTTAGATCCCACTTGGGGATCATACTTTTCATGGGAGGACAAAGCCTCTGAGCCCCTTTAAGAAATTGCACTGCCAGGAAATGTGCCCCAGGGGACACAGAGTCAGTCTTGTCATGGCACACTAATATTGCTGCCAGGTATACATTCAAAGTAGACACTGATTTTCCTGCGTCAAACAAGTGTTGTAAGAAGGTTAATATCGTCTCAATCGGGTAAGTCACAGGATTGTGACCTTCGGCAAGGCACCAATCTTGGAAAACTTTCCATTTATATTAGAACTGGGCTCTAGTGCTCTGTACCCTAGCAGACTGTAGTGTCTGTACTACTGCATCTGGCAAACCTCGTCTAAATAGATGGGCTGGGTTCGGGTGTCATAATAGCCCCTCCGCTTGTCTCAGGAGGTCCTTGTGCAGCGGAAGCTGCCACGGCTGATCAGACAAAATGTCGGAGAGGAGAGCAAACCAGATGGCGTATCAGACATCTGCGTGCAATCAGCAAAACCTGTGCTCTCTCCACCCTAATCCTCTCTAGTGCCAGGGTTAATAATGGTAGCTGAGGGAACGCATACAATAGTCCCTTTGGGGTGAGCTAGCGCATCTACTCCCAGGGGGCCCCCGTCTCTCTCCATGGAGAACCATAGGGGACAATGAGTGGACTCGGCTATGGCAAAGAGGTTGACTTGTGCCGGTCAAAACCTCTCCCAAATGTGTTTCACCACTTGAGAATGCAGCCTCTACTCCGAGATGTCTGGAGCTCTTCTGGACAGGAGGTCTGCTGCCTTGTTGGCCACACCGAGGAGCTGAACTGCCGTGATGGAATGCAAGTTTCTGTGCATCCAGGACCGGAGTCTATGTGCTGCGTGGTGAAGGCCTGGCGAGCGCAGACCGCCTTGGTGGTTTATGTAGGGTACCGCTGTAGTATTGTCCTTCCGGACCAGCACACGTTTGTGCACTAACTGCTGGCGAAAATGAGTTTGCAGCTCTTGGCCATTTATGTGTGCTTGCTGCCAATGTCCATTCCACTGACTTCTTATTCCCCTCCCATTCCAGACCGCTCCCCAGCCCAGGCTGGAGGCATCTGTAGTGATCATTTCCCTTCTATGAGGGGATCAGGACGGAGCCACCACTCCAGTGTCTTCCAGCATTGTCTGGACACTTGCACCAGCCGGTACCGAACTTGGTCCAAGTGCACCTTGAGCATATTTACACAGGCTTGAAGCAGGCACATTCACTGCAGCCTTAGTGGAAGGATTCTCGAGGCGGCTGCCATCAGTCCCAACAACCTTTGGTATACCCTGACCTGTAGGAGAGCATCCTCTCTGAATAGGGAGAGTGTGGCTTCCAATGACCGAATCCTGTCTTCTGACAGGTAGGCAAGCATGCTCACAGAGTTCAGTTTGATCCCCAGGAACACTGTGGACTGAGACAGTATGAAGTTGCTCTTTTGTTGATGTATTTAGAGCCTTAACTTCGTCACATGATCTATGACCAGTTTTGTGTGCACCTCTGCGCGTGCTTTTTAATGCACGTAAACTAGCCAGTCATCCTGATAGTTCAGGATCCTAATACCCCGCAGCCTGAGTGGAGCCAGTGCTGCATCCATGCACTTTGAAAAAGTGCGGGCACCAGCAAGAGGTCAAAAGGCAACATGCAGAATTCATACGTGTTGCCTTGAAAGGCGAAGCGCAGATATTTTCTGTGCATGGGACGGATCGGGACGGATCGGGACGTGAAAGTATGCTTCTTGCAGATCAATTGATGTGAACCAGTTGCCCGGTTGGACGGACTGTGCTGTCAACTTGTTGAATTTCCTCTGTTTTAGGAACAAGTTGAGGACCCTGAAGTCCATAATTGGTCTGAAACCACTGTCCCTTTTGGGCACCAGGAAGTACCTGGAGTAAAAGCCACTGAGGGCATCGCTTGAGCTTACCAAGCGTACAGCATTCTTCCTTTGAAGGTAAGTGATCTCTTGTTGAAAGAGTATCGCCCTCGCTGGTTCGACGGTGGTGGGGAGCACACCTTTGAAGGGTGGCGGACCTATGCTGAATTGTAGAGCGTATCAGTGTCTCATTGTCGATAGCACCCAGGAGTCCTTGTTGCAGCCTTGTCATGGGTCGTTGCCATTGGTCAGTCTGGTTGTGGTGGGGTTTGGTGGCAGCCGGCGCCCCTCAGGGGCGGTCTCCATTGGGCTTGGGAGGGGGCGGGTCTTTCTTAGGCCCTGGCCTCAGTCTCCAGCCAGAGAACCGGTTACCCCTGGCCTGAAGTGGTCCCCTGCCACTGGGCCTGCCTCTGCCTCTGCCTGCTTGTCTGCTCTGGTGGAGGGTGATATTCAGACCCTTTCATCCTGGCAGGCTTTTCATGCCACCTTGGGCGCTGATGGTAAAGAGGAAGGCGCAAAAACTTGGAGGTGACCTCCGTGGCCTTGTGGGACCTCTCAAGGCTCACATCAATGGTCGCCCCAAAAGTGTAATGGGGGCGTCCAGCAGTGCCACCTTCTTGGTCTCCATGACCTTGGCTTGTGTCAGCCACAAATGCCAGCGGGCGGCCAACAGCACTGCCAGGGACCTCCCTGATGCCTGACCTAACTCCCCTATTAGGTCGGTCATCACCTTAGCTACTGCTTGGAGCTCCCCTGTGTCCGTTTGTGTAGCTCTTTCCTGCAGCCCCTCTGCCAACTGGTTCTGGTAGAGCACCAGTATGGACATGGCATTTGCTGCTTGGGCCGACAGCGCTGCCGATGTGTAAGCTTTTTTAAGCATCGCATCTGTTGTTCTGCAAGGCTTGGATGGACAGGTTGTCTTCAATAGTGGGGAATATGCCTAGGCCTGCTTCTTCCTGTAGTAAAAAGAAAGGAAAGACTGCTGTTCTGGAGGCTGGTTTGCTCCAGGAGGAACGCACCAATTCTAGGAAGTCCTGGCATGGGGGGGGGCATGCTGTACATGCCCTTAAGGTTGGGCGGAAGCAGTTCCCATTTCCCTCATGTTCTGCTTGCCAGGGAAAGTCTGTGGCTGCAGCTGCATGCCGCATTAGGGCCTGGAACTCTTCCCTCTGTGACATGTGTGGCAAGGGCGGTAAGGAGCCTCCCACTGTGGCCTGCCTGATGGAGGTGGCTGGGTCTGAGACGTCCGATCTGGACGCCGACAAGGACAGCTCGCCTGGGCTAGGGGGTCTGGGCAGAGGGGACGGGGAACGAGACTGTGGGGGCTGGGGCTGCTAGGTGGTAGGGGGCAGCCTGCCCTGAGATTTCAATAGAGTCTCCAGCATGGTCTGCTGAGCCCTTACCTTCTCTCCAGCTCCATGAAGCGCCGCTCGGCTGAGATTGGGCGCTTCCGAGGCAACGGTGAACGCCTGCGTCTGCGTGGAGAAGGGGAGTGGTGCCTGAGCAGCGACCACCTGTCCCTTGGGGAAGGGGAGCGATGCCTGCGCAACGACCGCCTGTCCCCTGGTGAGCATCCAATTGAGTGTTATCGCCTTGGCGGTGATGATCTTGCCTCCCTTGAGAGGTGTCTGCGCTTCTGTACCAGTGGTGGGGTAGGGGAAGGTGACCCAGATGAGCGTCAGAGCTCCCTGGTCACTATAGCAAGGGGGTTCCTAGATGACCTCTGTGGAGGCTCTTCGACCACTGATCTCATTATCCCCTGGTTGGAGGAGACAGACTGGAGATAAGGCTGTTCTCCGTCGCTTAGTTCTCCTCGAGAACTTCTGACATGGAGAGCAGTCCAGCTCACCTGCCAGTGCTTTGGCCTCGTGTTCTGGCCCTAGGCATCTGGCGCAGGACCGGTGCTCGTCCTGCCTTGTTAGCTTCGCCGCACTGGTGGAACCCAGCGAGGGACCCAATTAATTGGACCAACATGGTTTTGCAGATGCTGCTGCACTCTGTGCCAATAGTAGCGTGGTCGGTGCTGGGCTGTAGACACTTTTGAGCGATTCACCGGTGCCGAATTAATCTTTGCCGGGATCGGCGTCCAGGCGAGCGCTGTGGGTGCCGAGTCAATCGGCGCCGAGGTCGGTGCCGATGTGTAGTGTGTTCGGTGCCGGGTTGTAGACGGCCCCGAAGCTATTCACCCGTGCCAAATCAGTCGGTGCAAGGATCAGCAGCGAAAATAGCGCGGTCAGTGCCGAGTCAATCAGTGCTGAGGTTGATGCCGACATGTTGTGTGGTCAGTGCCGGGCTGTAGACGGCCTCGAAGAGGTTCAACGGTGCCAAATAAGTTGGTGCCAGAATTGGCGTCGAGAAAAGCGATGTCGATGCCGAGACAGTCAGTGCCGAGTGGACCTGTTCCAAGGTCGGTGCCGAAGGTAGGCACGGTCGGGGCCGAGCTGTAACTGGTACCGAAGATGTTTACAGCGGTGCCGAGTCAATCGGGACTGGGTTGGCGCTGTTTTCTCAACCTCTCAACCGGCTGGAAAAACCACGGTCGATGCCAGGGTATGCAACCGATTCAGTCGGTGTGGTCGCAGAGGGCATGTGCAGCCATGCTAGGAAAGCATGAGGATTGAGAGGGGGGCTAGGCCTGAGCTGTATTTTTTTTTATGGGTCTCTGTGACTGATTTAAATCAGCGTAGAGGCCGCAGGGTCTCATTACAGCACCACAACAGCTCTCCACACAACTACACAAGGCCTTGTGTAGTGAAAAGAGCAATGGCCACTCGCTAATCCCTTAAGAGGGGTCGAAACCAGCTCTAGTCAGAAAATTGACTCGATACTAAAGCGAGAGCACTCTTAGACATGCTCAAAGCACGATTTTATCGTGGAATTTTATTTTAATTTGTGGATAAAACCAACAAATCTGCCAATTTCGGTTCAAGAAAGCAAAACGCAATCTGACCTGTTGTAGCAATTCACGTGCTCCATAAAGTGGGTGTAAGTTTCCTTCAGGAAATCCAGACCTAGGACAAGAGGGAATGCTAGATGATGATCCTCCAGGACATAGGTGCCTATAAACCATACCTCTCCCTGTAGAAGGTAAGTGAGACGAACTTGACCTTTGGCCTGATGGGACTGTCCATCCGCCAGCATGAAATACTGGTCCTGTGCATACTCCAGCTCTTCGTCTGGCTGAGCTATCTTCCTCCAGAGACTTTCTCTCATCAGAGTGAAAGTGCTCCCAGTGTCCAGGACTGCAGGCCCTTGGAGCTCTCGAACGCCCACCTCCACAATCAGCAGATTCAGGCTTGTAGCAGGAGCTATATGCTTCTTCTCCTGGCTTCTCACCATGCTGTCCTCGGCCGGTTTCTTGGTAGCTCCTTTATTGCTCTTCTTATCCTGGACAGCTTTGATTTCGTTTGACTTGACCCAGTAAGAACATAAGAACATAAGAAAGTTTACAAACGAGAGGAGGCCATTCGGCCCATCTTGCTCGTTTGGTTGTTAGTAGCTTATTGATCCCAAAATCTCATCAAGCAGCTTCTTGAAGGATCCCAGGGTGTCAGCTTCAACAACATTACTGGGGAGTTGATTCCAGACCCTCACAATTCTCTGTGTAAAAAAGTGTCTCCTATTTTCTGTTCTGAATGCCCCTTTTTCTAAACTCCATTTGTGACCCCTGGTCCTTGTTTCTTTTTTCAGGCTGAAAAAGTCCCTTGGGTCGACACTGTCAATACCTTTTAGAATTTTGAATGCTTGAATTAGGTCGCCACGTAGTCTTCTTTGTTCAAGACTGAACAGATTCAATTCTTTTAGCCTGTCTGCATATGACATGCCTTTTAAGCCCGGAATAATTCTGGTCGCTCTTCTTTGCACTCTTTCTAGAGCAGCAATATCTTTTTTATAGCGAGGTGACCAGAACTGAACACAATATTCAAGATGAGGTCTTACTAGTGCATTGTACAGTTTTAACATTACTTCCCTTGATTTAAATTCAACACTTTTCACAATGTATCCGAGCATCTTGTTAGCCTTTTTTATAGCTTCCCCACATTGTCAAGATGAAGACATTTCTGAGTAAAAAAAAAACTCCTTCTCCAATTTCAATATCTCCCATATGATATTTATAATGTACATTTTTATTTCCTGCATGCAGTACCTTACACTTTTCTCTATTAAATGTCATTTGCCATGTGTCTGCCCAGTTCTGAATCTTGTCTAGATCATTTTGAATGACCTTTGCTGCTGCAACAGTGTTTGCCACTCCTCCTACTTTTGTGTCGTCTGCAAATTTAACAAGTTTGCTTACTATACCAGAATCTAAATCATTAATGTAGATTAGGAATAGCAGAGGACCTAATACTGATCCCTGTGGTACACCGCTGGTTACCACACTCCATTCTGAGGTTTTTCCTCTAATCAGTACTTTCTGTTTTCTACATGTTAACCACTCCCTAATCCATGTACATGTGTTTCCTTGAATCCCAACTGCGTTCAGTTTGAGAATTAATCTTTTGTGCGGGACTTTGTCAAAAGCTTTCTGGAAATCTAAATAAACCATGTCATATGCTTTGCAATTATCCATTATCGATGTTGCATCCTCAAAAAAATCAAGCAAGTTAGTCAGACATGATCTCCCTTTACTAAAACCATGCTGACTGTCTCCCAGGACCCTGTTACCATATAGGTGATTTTCCATTTTGGATCTTATTATAGTTTCCATAAGTTTGCATATAATAGAAGTCAGGCTTACTGGTCTGTAGTTACCTGGTTCAGTTTTGTTTCCCTTTTTGTGGATCGGTATTACGTTTGCAATTTTCCAGTCTGTCGGTACCACCCCTGTGTCAAGAGACTGCTGCATGATCTTGGTTAGCGGTTTGTAAATTACTTCTTTCATTTCTTTGAGTACTACTGGGAGGATCTCATTCAGCCCAGGGGATTTGTTTATTTTAAGAACATAAGAACCTAAGAAAGTTTACAAACGAGAGGAGGCCATTCGGCCCATCTTGCTCGTTTGGTTGTTAGTAGCTTATTGATCCCAAAATCT
This sequence comes from Polyodon spathula, assembly GCF_017654505.1. Taxonomy (NCBI): domain Eukaryota; kingdom Metazoa; phylum Chordata; class Actinopteri; order Acipenseriformes; family Polyodontidae; genus Polyodon; species Polyodon spathula. The sequence continues at coordinate 16,007,782 of NC_054550.1, forward strand.
CATCAAGCAGCTTCTTGAAGGATCCCAGGGTGTCAGCTTCAACAACATTACTGGGGAGTTGATTCCAGACCCTCACAATTCTCTGTGTAAAAAAGTGTCTCCTATTTTCTGTTCTGAATGCCCCTTTTTCTAAACTCCATTTGTGACCCCTGGTCCTTGTTTCTTTTTTCAGGCTGAAAAAGTCCCTTGGGTCGACACTGTCAATACCTTTTAGAATTTTGAATGCTTGAATTAGGTCGCCACGTAGTCTTCTTTGTTCAAGACTGAACAGATTCAATTCTTTTTAGCCTGTCTGCATATGACATGCCTTTTAAACCCGGAATAATTCTGGTCGCTCTCTTTCTAGAGCAGCAATATCTTTTTTATAGCGAGGTGACCAGAACTGAACACAATATTCAAGATGAGGTCTTACTAGTGCATTGTACAGTTTTAACATTACTTCCCTTGATTTAAATTCAACACTTTTCACAATGTATCCGAGCATCTTGTTAGCCTTTTTTATAGCTTCCCCACATTGTCTAGATGAAGACATTTCTGAGTCAACAAAAACTCCTAGGTCTTTTTCATAGATTCCTTCTCCAATTTCAATATCTCCCATATGATATTTATAATGTACATTTTTATTTCCTGCGTGCAGTACCTTACACTTTTCTCTATTAAATGTCATTTGCCATGTGTCTGCCCAGTTCTGAATCTTGTCTAGATCATTTTGAATGACCTTTGCTGCTGCAACAGTGTTTGCCACTCCTTCTATTTTTGTGTCATCTGCAAATTTAACACGTTTGCTTACTATACCAGAATCTAAATCATTAATGTAGATTAGGAATAGCAGAGGACCTAATACTGATCCCTGTGGTACACCGCTGGTTACCACACTCCATTCTGAGGTTTTTCCTCTAATCAGTACTTTCTGTTTTCTACATGTTAACCACTCCCTAATCCATGTACATGTGTTTCCTTGAATCCCTACTGCGTTCAGATTGAGAATTAATCTTTTGTGCGAGACTTTGTCATAAACTTTCTGGAAATCTAAAAAAAACATGTCATATGCTTTGCAATTATCCATTATCGCTGTTGCATCCTCAAAAAATTCAGGCAAGTTAGTTAGACACGATCTCCCTTATCTAATACCATGTTGGCTGTCTCCCAGGACACTGCTACCATATAGGTAATTTTCCATTTTGGATCTTATTATAGTTTCCATAAGTTTGCATATAATAGAAGTCAGGCTTACTGGTCTGTAGTTACCTGGTTCAGTTTTGTTTCCCTTTTTGTGGATCGGTATTACGTTTGCAATTTTCCAGTCTGTCGGTACCACCCCTGTGTCAAGAGACTGCTGCATGATCTTGGTTAGCGGTTTGTAAATTACTTCTTTCATTTCTTTGAGTACTACTGGGAGGATCTCATCCGGCCCAGGGGATTTGTTTATTTTAAGAGCTCCTAGTCCCTTTAACACTTCTGCCTCAGTTATGCTAAAGTTATTTAAAACTGGACAGGAACTGGATGACTTGTGGGGCATGTTGTCAGTATCTTCCTTTGTAAAAACTTGTGAAAAGTAATCATTTAACATATTTGCTATTTTTTTTTCTTCCTCTATGATTTTGCCATTTGTATCTCTTAAACATTTAATCTCCTCTTTGAATGTTCTCTTGCTGTTGTAATATTGGAAAAACATTTTGGAATTGGTTTTAGCTTCTTTAGCAATGTTCATTTCTATTTCTCTCTTGGCCTTTCTAACTTCCTTTTTGACTTGCATTTGCAGTTCTGTGTACTCTTTCTGCGTACTTTCTTTTTGGTCCTTTTTTAATGCTCTGTAAAGTGCCTTTTTTCGCTGAATATTTTTTTTAATTGATCTATTAAACCATTTTGGCAATTTAGTTTTACATTTAGATTTGTCTACTTTAGGGATATAATTGTTTTGCGCCTCTAGTACTACATTTTTGAAGAACAACCATCCTTCTTCTGTGGGTGTTTTCTCTATTTTACTCCAATCTACTTCTGTTAGTCTCTGTTTCATGCCTTCATAGTTTGCTTTTCTAAAATTGTAAACCTTAGCTTTAGTCTTTACTTTTGAGGATTTAAAAAACACTTCAAATGAGACCATGTTGTGGTCTGAGTTTGCCAGTGGTTCTCTGACCTCTGTTTTAGTTATTCTGTCTTCGTTATTTGAAAAGACTAAATCAAGGCATGCCTCCCCTCTAGTCGGTGCCTTGACAAATTGTGTTAGGAAGCAGTCATTTGTCATTTCCACCATTTCTATTTCATCCTTCGCGCTACCCACCGGGTTTTCCCATTTTATTTGGGGGAAGTTGAAATCCCCCATTAGTATGGCTTCTCCTTTGCTACACACATTTCTAATGTCATTGTATAACAGATTATTGTGCTCACCGTCTGAATCTGGCGGTCTATAGCATGCTCCTATTATTATGCCTTTTGAATTTTTGTCTGTTATTCTGACCCATATTGATTCGGTTTTATTTTCTTTGTCCAGGTTTAACACCTGGGCTTCAAGACTGTTTCTTATGTATAGCGCTACCCCTCCTCCTCTTCTGTCCTGCCTGTCTTTCCTATACAGTGTATACCCACAAATATTATATTCGTCCCCATCACTCTCAGATAACCACGTTTCTGTAACACCTATCACATCATAGTTACCTGTTAGTGCAGTAGCTTCAAGTTCTAGAATTTTGTTTCTGATACTTCTAGCATTTAGATAAATACATTTAATGGTTGTCTTACCTGAGTTGTTGTTCTTGTTTTGATGCGGTCTCCCTTCTGTTTTTTTGTTGATTTCTCCCCCCTTCCTTTCTAGTTTAAATGCTTCCGAACCTGCTCGAGGATCTTTTCTCCAAGTAGACTAGTTCCCTTGTTATTTAAATGCAGTCCATCCCGTCTATACAGATAGTCCTCGTTGTAGAATGTGGTCCAATGATCAAGATAGGTGAAGCCTTCCCGTGTGCACCACGTCTTCAACCATTCGTTTTGATTAATTATTTCCAGCTGTCCATATGGTCCTTTGCAAGGTGCGGGTAGTATACCAGAAAATACCACAGTTTTGGTTTTCTCTTTTAATTTCCTTCCTAGCTCTCTGAATTTGTTTTGCAGGGATTTTGGTCTGTCTCTTCCAATGTTGTTTGTACCGATGTGGACGACTACTACCGGGTCGTCTCCTGTTCGTTCTAGGAGCCTGTCCACGTTCTCAGTGATGTGCTTGACTGAGGCTCCCGGAAGGCAGCACACTGTTGTAGTAAGGGGGTCCAAACTGCGAATTGAACTTGCTGTGTTTCTCAATATGGAGTCCCCAACAATCATGACCTCCCTTCTTTTTGCTGTCTTGTCACCACTGTCAATAGGGTCCTGGATGTTGTTCCTTTCATTCTCTTGTTGTTGGTTCTGCTCATCAAAATTCTGAAGTGACTCAAATCTGTTGGTTGTTTTGATTTCTGGTGGTTGTGTTTGACGAAGTTTCTTTTTTTCCCTGCTTCTGCCTACCTGAACCCAGCTGTTCTGACCTTCTATCTCCCTGGTGGCTTTCAGTCTGTTAGGGGTGATGCAGACTTCCATGAATTGTGGGTGTGCCAGTTCCTCAAGATCCTGTTGCTGTCTCACTTCCTCCAGCTCCATTTCTAGCATGCTTACTAGTTTATGCAAATCCTGGATCGTGCGGCACTTTACGCACACTTGGTTTAGCTCCGCTGGGTTTTCTCGGATTTCCCACATCAAGCAGGTGTCACAGATTACTGGCTTGAAGACCATGTTGAGGGTTTTTTTTTTTTGAAGTTTAGTTTCTTCTGCAGCCGTCAACCTGCTTTCCAACTGCTTCGAAACTGCTCTGTACTTTTCCACGCTGTACTTCTCCCACTCGCTGTCGCTTCCACTCGCTGTCGCTGGGAAGACTGCCTCGTTTAACTGCGTTGTTCTGCTGTGCTGTCGGCTCCTCCCCTCGCCCGTGTCTCAAAACGGCGCTGAATTTGAATCAGCTGCTCCGAGTTTCAGCTTGTTTGTTATCAGAAAAACACACGCGGCTGTGTTTCCCCAATGTCCTCTGTTTTCTGATTAAAGCAATTCAAGATGCAATTTCTCCTTTCTGCTTCGAAACTGCTCTGTACTTTTCCACGCTGTACTTCTCCCACTCGCTGTCGCTTCCACTCGCTGTCGCTGGGAAGACTGCCTCGTTTAACTGCGTTGTTCTGCTGTGCTGTCGGCTCCTCCCCTCGCCCGTGTCTCAAAACGGCGCTGAATTTGAATCAGCTGCTCCGAGTTTCAGCTTGTTTGTTATCAGAAAAACACACGCGGCTGTGTTTCCCCAATGTCCTCTGTTTTCTGATTAAAGCAATTCAAGATGCAATTTCTCCTTTCTGCTTCGAAACTGCTCTGTACTTTTCCACGCTGTACTTCTCCCACTCGCTGTCGCTTCCACTCGCTGTCGCTGGGAAGACTGCCTCGTTCACATGGGACACAAGGTAAAAGATTGAGTGCATTTCATTCACTGAGCCATCACTAATGTTCAGGAATAGCAAAAGCCTCAATCTTCTAAGAGAACACTTGCATTTGCACATGCAGTCAGAGGCTTGAGCAACCCAAATTTTACCTCATGCTATGCAAATGGAACATTGCAGTTCCTTCTTCACTTGCAGCCTCTGAAGGATTCATTAAAACAGTCAACAAAAGGCTATCAGGAGCTTTGTTCACAGCTATGATCACTTGTCATCCACTGCATCTCTAACTACTGTAGATATTTGTCACTTCTTAAGAGAACCCTTCAACAGAGGGGAGCAGCAAGATGTTGCAGAGTTTCACACCAAATTGTCTGAAATTTATCCTGAAGTATCTCGCATGGTTTCACTCACAATAAGTCATGACATTCTATGTACTAGATGTAACTACTGCTCATCAAACCGACAGCATGTTTACCCTCTACATGTACTTCCTGGTACAGATTCCATGAGTTTGGAGGAACTCATTTATAGAAATGACAAATGACCAACGATTCTTGGTAGCAGATGTAGGCAATGCAAAACTTCTCCAATCATGAAACATGAATTTATTCAGTTAGTAGGAAGAATGATTGCAGTCCAAACCAGAAAGGACCATTACAAAGCAACACAATGCAAAGTTTACTGCTTTGCAGAAGAGCAAAATTACCGTGGACAACAGGAATGATCAGTTATTTTCCATTATCATACATCAAGGACAGGGAGTTACTTCAGGACGCTATGTGTCTCTTCTTGCTGATGCTGCTACTGGAAAACGGGTGCATTCAAATGATGCACTCATTGAAGTCAAACCATGTTCAAAAAATGCAAAGGACATGGATATGACCTTTTATGAAGAGATCTAATGTTTTACAAATGCCTTACATTGGCCTAACTTCATAACACCTAACTATAACAAGGAGAATAATGTTTTTTTCAGCATTAAAATGTGTTAGAATACCACCACTGATCGATGTACATTTGCAACTAAAAGAATACAATGTTTATACATTCAATACTGTCAAAATGTCCCATCTACCAGTATTTTACTTTAAAACATTGTCAATTAAAAAAAAAAAAACAAGTTAGAAAAACGCAACAGCCATTTAATCATGTGATATCAAACACAAAAGTCCCAGTTAGGAGAAACAATTGTGACAGCCTTGTCAAGCATCAAGCAAATAGGCACAATTGGAAAGGTGCTGGGGCCCAACATTCACACAATTGTTGCTTCTAACTTGGCTTCTTTTTTTCACCACTCCACATTGAAATGCTCTTTATACAACTTCAAGTGGATGGTGACAATTGCCTCTCCAGCTCAAAAGTCACATCTGCAACAAAAAACATTGACAATGCACAACCAAAAAAAAAGGCTCCAACATCCCAGCCCTGGATCTGCAATGCCTGCCCCATCAACTGTCATTTCTCATTCACTTACCTTGCATTCTGATTATCCCTTGCACTCGTTGCCATTATTGGTCTTGTTCATCATCTTCATTGTTGGAAATATATTGCTTCATGCTCTTTCATGTATTCTTGTATGTATGGGCTAAATGTCTGTCCATGTGTGCCCTGATCTACCTGTGCCTTACCTGCATGTTGTCCGTGTGTCTTCCCAAAGCATACTTGTCTGCACCTGTGATGACGCCTTTCCCATTCCCTATCTCTCTTTCTCTCTGTAACAGTGCTTGTAAGGATAAACAAGAACACTTTAGTCTGTGTTGAGCACTTTCCTTGGCACATATGTGTCTCAGCATCTTTATTCTGGTTACAACCTATTTGATAAGGGAATGAGCATTTCAATGAAAAGTACAGGGGTCAAAAAAATAAACTAAGTTAGAAGCAACAACTGTGTTAATGTTGGGCCCCAGCACCTTTCTAATTCTGCCTATTTGCTTGATGCTTGACACGGTTGCTCCAATTACTTCTCCTAACTTGGGCTTTTGTGTTTGACATCCCCACTTTAAACAGCTGTTGCGTTTTTCTAACATGTTTTTTTATTATAGATTTGATATTATCCGATTATTTGGGATGACAACATTTTTGTGAAAATCATCTTTTTTTAATTGTTACTTTCCTGTTTGTTTTGTGGTATGTGATGGTAGCACTTTCACATTGTGGCTTTGGTCAAAGAAACAAAAAAGCTAGTTTATCAACCAATCAGTGTCACCTGTCACTGTTTCCAAGTGCTTGCCACAATTCCATTATTGCTAATGTGGTTAAATATACTGTAGCCATATGTTTTGGCCATAACTGTATTTATTTTATTTTATTTTTTTTTAAGAATTGTTATGTTTTAGTGCTCCAAGAGTTTTTAAAAAAGGAATTCTCTTTTATTGTATGTTTTTTCTTCTTCTTTCATTTCCATAAAATATGGCAAACACATTTATCTGTGTTTTTTCAGATTTTAGTGATGTGATTTAATACAAAAATGTATGTAACTGTGACTTTTTCTTATTTATTTATACGCATTAACACTGTTTTTCATTAAAAAGTAATTGTTGCAGAATTTTGCAGAAAACTTCTCATTGCAGACTTTAGGAAATTTTACCGCAGATTTTAGTGGGGACTAATTAGCTTCAATAACATGAAGTGGGCCCTTGCCTTTAGGGAACAGTAGCTTCAATAACATCATTGCTTTGGTTCAGTGTGTTAAAAAAAAGTGACTGAGTGGTCCCTAAGTGTCTCACTTGGTAAAAGCACAGCTGCATGGTGTGCAGGGTGAGTCACACAGCAATGGTTCGTGTCCTGCCTGTGCGGAATCACTGGTCTTCACAAGGGAATCCAAAGGCAATGTTACATTGGCTTTGGCACTCCCGTGAGTTAGGAAGGCAAAACCCTACAGTGTAGGATTCCCCATTCTTCCCAAAGGGAAATGTGTCACTAAGGGGGACAAGTATCAAAATCGACTGATGCAGCACAAAAGTAGTGGAGTTTAAAGTAGCGCTCTGCCAAAGTGGAATGTTAGATTGGCTTTGGCGCTCCCGTTGGTTAGGAAGGCAAAACCAGCTGGTACTGTTTCTCCTCATCAGACTACAGTGAACCTTGCTGGCCAGGGGCCCAGTGAGCTCAGAGCGGACACCAATACTGCTGACCTTTGTCCTCCAAAGGCTGGTAACTCGCTGACATCCGCTGTCGTGTTCCTGGCTATACAAGAGAAAGCTGGCGCGGTCGGGGGTTCAGAGGATGCCCACTGAACCATCGGGTCTCCTGAGCTGTGGGGAATTGGGAGGAAAATCAGGGGTAAAATAATTGGGCACACTAAATTTAAAAAAATAAATACATTTAAAATAAATAAATACAGGTGATTGGCTTGACATCAGGACCAGCAGGACTATACGGTTCTTCTGATCTCAGAGGTTTGCAACAACATTTCAATTCAGCATTTTAAATTGGGAAGAAAAGATAAATTATAAAAAGAAAGTCTAACCACTTCATGTTCTCCAAAAGACTGGGAAAAAAAAAAAAAAAACAGTGCTTGGCTTTCTCTCTGCAACTAAACATTAAAAACATGGGAAAAACAATAATATAATGTATTCTCTGCACATATGTTGTCACCAAAATCTCCCTTCTGAAGATTGTGTGTATATATATACATATATAAAAACAAAATACTGTTCTGCAAAATATAGCACCTTTTCTTTCAAGACCCCTTTATTTTGGTAATTTAAATTTTGTCCACAGGTAGACTACTGCAGCAGGATACTAGCAGGCCAACAACTGAAGCACATTAGAAAATCATAGTGAATTAAGAGAAATAGTTGAAATGTTTTTAACATTTCCGAGCCAGCAGGGATTAAGGTTTGTAAAATGCAAGATGGAGAGCAGGCAAAGAATAATTAAAACATGTTGGTAACAATTGTGGGCAGCTTTTGTGATCTTGATTTAACGTAACTGACATTATAATAGGGATTTAGAGGTTAGCTTATTGAAATGCTCTATTTTATCCAATTATTTCCTCGTCTCATCCTTAGTAATTCACATAACATTCCTTGATTGTGTTTATGTATTACTCCTGAAATTAGGGGGAAGGCAGCCTGTTTTTAGGCTCCACACCCTACAGTGTGGGATTCCCCATTCTTCCCAAAAGGAAATGTGTCACTAAGGGGGACACGTATCAAGGTCGACTGATGCAGCACTAAATTAGTGGAGTTTAAAGTAGCGCTCTGCCAAAGCACAAATTTTACCCCATCCCGAATGTATTAACTGGCCCAAAATTAATGAGGCACAGTGTAATCTGGCACATTTAAATATGAAAATTCCGCTGCAGCTGTGTTCTAAAACCCTCAAAATGGGCTACGGTAGCACAGATTAACAGACTAATGTGAAAAATAGTGCCTCCCCTGTCAGAGTTGTGAATGATCTGCTGATAAAATCTGACTCTAGCTTTTCATCAGTCTTAATTCTCTAGATCTAAATGCTGCCTTTGATACAGTAGACCACCATTCCATCCTACTGAATCATCTTGAAAGCACAGTGGGACTGTCTGGCCTTGTCCTATCCTGGTTCAAATCTTATCTTTCTGATAGGTTTGAGTTCATCTCTATTGGGGAGATAAAATCGGCATTATTGGAGGTTGTCTGTGGTGTTCCACAGGGCTCCATTCTAGGCCCCTTGTTGTTTTCATTATATAGGTGACATTATCTGCAGACGGAGTGAATTTCCATTATTATGCTGATGATACCCAGCTATATTTGTCCCTCAGGCCGTGAATTTCTTCTGCCTGAATGCTATTAGCTACTTGCCTTACAGACATCAAACATTGAATGTCACAGAATTCAGATAAAACAGAGGTTATGGTAGTGGGCTCACAGAACCAACTAAAAGGAAATGTAGGATTACATGAGCTTGACCGTTGATGTCTCTCATCAAAACTTAAACTAGAAATTAAGAGTTTGGGGGTCATCTTTGATCCTAATCTTTCATTTGAGACTCATATTAGGGCTGTTACTAAGGTATATTTTTACCATTTCAGAAATATAGTCAAGCTTAGACCAATTGTTTCTGCATCTGATGCTGGGAGACGAAAGCCCTTGTTTCATGAGTCAATTTACTAGCAGCTTTTATCGTCTGGGACCAAATCCTGTGAGGATTCCCCCGTGTAACAGCCCTGAAAACGTATTGTCAACGTTCTCCCAACTGCCTGGCAATGCAATTGCGTAAGTGGACAGCAATCTTACTACAGGCAACAGGTTCCAGGCAATATCCAATCAGAGCACTGGTGTGTGTTTTAAAAAGTTTTTAAAACTTTTTAAAATCTTTGGTCCATCTGTCGTTAACTACGGGAATATAAATGTAGCTGCTTAACTCTCCTAAACCGATGTCCATATTCTGTTATTTCGTTACCTTTTTAAAAGTGTTACTCCACAGCACTATGATGATATAACCATGAAAGGCCGTTTTTTGTTATGACTGACCAAAGAAAAAAACAATCGCTTTCTGTACATCCCTATGTAATGTGTATACAGTAGCATGTCATATTATATATATATATATATATATATATATATATATATATATATATATAGAGAGAGAGAGAGAGAGAGAGAGAGAGAGAGAGAGAGATGTACATGTATATTTCCCGCAGACGGTTATTAATTATTTTAAAATATATTTACTGTATATTGTACTTGTTATCAACTCTGTAACTGGTTGTGTCATCGCTTTGAAGCACATTCAGTAAACTTTGAAAGTAGCCTTTTTCCTGTCGCTGTAAGATCCACCACTTAACCCAAATGTTCTTTTCCTGGCGTTTGTGTTTTTCTTCATCTTCTAACAAATTAATTAATAGAAGTGCACTTATGGCTAGGGCTGGGATTTAGTCACGGTGGTTGCAGGTGTCACTGATTCCGTAACTTTTGTTAGTGTCTGCGATTTTTGCTGATGTGTGTGACTTGCGGGGATGTTAGTAAATTGTGTTCAATCTGTATGCGATTTTATTGGAAAGTGTTTCTCCTTTACATTCAATTTCACGTTTTTTTTTTTTTTTTTTTTTTAAAAGCATTTGTTAAAGCTTTTGTTTATTAATTTGAATAAATAATTACATATTTTGAACTAGCTCCAACAACGTACTTCCTGTCCTTTCTGAATCAATTCTGAATCAAACTAAGCTCTTTGATTAAATACTTCGTGAAGTTATGTTAACAGTTCATAAATTCAGTGTGTGTGTGTGTGTGTGTGTGTGTGTGTGTGTGTGTGTGTGTGTGTTGTAATACTAACTGTTAGCATTTGCTGCGGGACATACATTGAACATTTTTCTCTTTAATTGAAATTATTGTTCCATTTGTTGTTTAATTGTTGTACGTTTGCACTTAATTTAATGTACATGTCTCTTGTAAGCCCCACCCCCTCTTTGTGTGATCCTCATGTGTATTTATCGCCCCCAGTGTGTTAGGCTTGCCGTCTCTTACCCTTTCTCGTTTGCGTTTTTATTCGCTGCTTAGTTCAGCGCTTATAAATGCTGCTGTTAGTAATCACCGTTGCAGAGCAAATAAAACAGCGAGTGGGAGAAGTACAGGCGTGGAAAAGTACAGAGCAGTTTCGAAGCAGAAAGGAGAAATTGCATCTTGAATTGCTTTAATCAGAAAACAGAGGACATTGGGGAAACACAGCAGCAGCTCAAAGTCAAACAGCCGCGTGTGTTTTTCTGATAACAAACAAGCTGAAACTCGGAGCAGCTGATTCAAATTCAGCGCCGTTTTGAGACACGGGCGAGGGGAGGAGCCAACAGCACAGCAGAACAACGCAGTTAAACGAGGCAGTCTTCCCAGCGACAGCGAGTGGGAGAAGTACAGGCGTGGAAAAGTACAGAGCAGTTTCGAAGCAGTTGGAAAGCAGGTTGACGGCTGCAGAAGAAACTAAACTAAAAAAAAAAAAAAAAAAAACCTCAACATGGTCTTCAAGCCAATAATCTGTGACACCTGCTTGATGTGGGAAATCCGAGAAAACCCAGCGGAGCTAAACCAAGTGTGCGTAAAGTGCCGCGCGATCCAGGATTTGCATAAACTAGTAAGTATGCTAGAAATGGAGCTGGAAGAAGTGAGACAGCAACAGGATCTTGAGGAACTGGCACACCCACAATTCATGGAAGTCTGCATCACCCCTAACAGACTGAAAGCCACCAGGGAGATAGAAGGTCAGAACAGCTGGGTTCAGGTAGGCAGAAGCAGGGAAAAAAAGAAACTTTGTCAAACACAACCACCAGAAATCAAAACAACCAACAGATTTGAGTCACTTCAGAATTTTGATGAGCAGAACCAACAACAAGAGAATGAAAGGAACAACATCCAGGACCCTATTGACAGTGGTGACCAGACAGCAAAAAGAAGGGAGGTCATGATTGTTGGGGACTCCATATTGAGAAACACAGCAAGTTCAATTCGCAGTTTGGACCCCCTTACTACAACAGTGTGCTGCCTTCCGGGAGCCTCGGTCAAGCACATCACTGAGAACGTGGACAGGCTCCTAGAACGAACAGGAGACGACCCGGTAGTAGTCGTCCACATCGGTACAAACAACATTGGAAGAGACAGACCAAAATCCCTGCAAAACAAATTCAGAGAGCTAGGAAGGAAATTAAAAGAGAAAACCAAAACTGTGGTATTTTCTGGTATACTACCCGCACCTTGCAAAGGACCATATGGACAGCTGGAAATAATTAATCAAAACGAATGGCTGAAGACGTGGTGCACACGGGAAGGCTTCACCTATCTTGATCATTGGACCACATTCTACAACGAGGACTATCTGTATAGACGGGATGGACTGCATTTAAATAACAAGGGAACTAGTCTACTCGGAGAAAAGATCCTCGAGCAGGTTCGGAAGCATTTAAACTAGAAAGGAAGGGGGGAGAAATCAACAAAAAAACAGAAGGGAGACCGCATCAAAACAAGAACAACAACTCAGGTAAGACAACCATTAAATGTATTTATCTAAATGCTAGAAGTATCAGAAACAAAATTCTAGAACTTGAAGCTACTGCACTAACAAGTAACTATGATGTGATAGGTGTTACAGAAACGTGGTTGTCTGAGAGTGATGGGGACGAATATAATATTTGTGGGTATACACTGTATAGGAAAGACAGGCAGGACAGAAGAGGAGGAGGGGTAGCGCTATACATAAGAAACAGTCTTGAAGCCCAGGTGTTAAACCTGGACAAAGAAAATAAAACCGAATCAATATGGGTCAGAATAACAGACAAAAATTCAAAAGGCATAATAATAGGAGCATGCTATAGACCGCCAGATTCAGACGGTGAGCAAAATAATCTGTTATACAATGACATTAGAAATGTGTGTAGCAAAGGAGAAGCCATACTAATGGGGGATTTCAACTTCCCCCAAATAAAATGGGAAAACCCGGTGGGTAGCGCGAAGGATGAAATAGAAATGGTGGAAATGACAAATGACTGCTTCCTAACACAATTTGTCAAGGCACCGACTAGAGGGGAGGCATGCCTTGATTTAGTCTTTTCAAATAACGAAGATAGAATAACTAAAACAGAGGTCAGAGAACCACTGGCAAACTCAGACCACAACATGGTCTCATTTGAAGTGTTTTTTAAATCCCCAAAAGTAATGACTAAAGCTAAGGTTTACAATTTTAGAAAAGCAAACTATGAAGGTATGAAACAGAGACTAACAGAAGTAGATTGGAGTAAAATAGAGAAAACACCCACAGAAGAAGGATGGTTGTTCTTCAAAAATGTAGTACTAGAGGCGCAAAACAATTATATCCCTAAAGTAGACAAATCTAAATGTAAAACTAAATTGCCAAAATGGTTTAATAGATCAATTAAAAAAAATATTCAGCGAAAAAAGGCACTTTATAGAGCATTAAAAAAGGACCAAAAAGAAAGTACGCAGAAAGAGTACACAGAACTGCAAACGCAAGTCAAAAAGGAAGTTAGAAAGGCCAAGAGAGAAATAGAAATGAACATTGCTAAGGGAGCTAAAACCAATTCCAAAATGTTTTTCCAATATTACAACAGCAAGAGAACATTCAAAGAGGAGATTAAATGTTTAAGAGATACAAATGGCAAAATCGTAGAGGAAGAAAAAAAAATAGCAAATATGTTAAATGATTACTTTTCACAAGTTTTTACAAAGGAAGATACTGACAACATGCCCCACATGTCATCCAGTTCCTATCCAGTTTTAAATAACTTTAGCATAACTGAGGCAGAAGTGTTAAAGGGACTAGGAGCTCTTAAAATAAACAAATCCCCTGGGCCGGATGAGATCCTCCCAGTAGTACTCAAAGAAATGAAAGAAGTAATTTACAAACCGCTAACCAAGATCATGCAGCAGTCTCTTGACACAGGGGTGGTACCGACAGACTGGAAAATTGCAAACGTAATACCGATCCACAAAAAGGGAAACAAAACTGAACCAGGTAACTACAGACCAGTAAGCCTGACTTCTATTATATGCAAACTTATGGAAACTATAATAAGATCCAAAATGGAAAATTACCTATATGGTAACAGGGTACTGGGAGACAGTCAACATGGTTTTAGGAAAGGGAGATCGTGCCTAACTAACTTGCTTGATTTTTTTGAGGATGCAACATCGATAATGGATAATTGCAAAGCATATGACATGGTTTATTTAGATTTCCAGAAAGCTTTTGACAAAGTCCCGCACAAAAGATTAATTCTCAAACTGAACGCAGTTGGGATTCAAGGAAACACATGTACATGGATTAGGGAGTGGTTAACATGTAGAAAACAGAAAGTACTGATTAGAGGAAAAACCTCAGAATGGAGTGTGGTAACCAGCGGTGTACCACAGGGATCAGTATTAGGTCCTCTGCTATTCCTAATCTACATTAATGATTTAGATTCTGGTATAGTAAGCAAACTTGTTAAATTTGCAGACGACACAAAAGTAGGAGGAGTGGCAAACACTGTTGCAGCAGCAAAGGTCATTCAAAATGATCTAGACAAGATTCAGAACTGGGCAGACACATGGCAAATGACATTTAATAGAGAAAAGTGTAAGGTACTGCACGCAGGAAATAAAAATGTACATTATAAATATCATATGGGAGATATTGAAATTGGAGAAGGAATCTATGAAAAAGACCTAGGAGTTTTTGTTGACTCAGAAATGTCTTCATCTAGACAATGTGGGGAAGCTATAAAAAAGGCTAACAAGATGCTCGGATACATTGTGAAAAGTGTTGAATTTAAATCAAGGGAAGTAATGTTAAAACTGTACAATGCACTTGTAAGACCTCATCTTGAATATTGTGTTCAGTTCTGGTCACCTCGCTATAAAAAAGATATTGCTGCTCTAGAAAGAGTGCAAAGAAGAGCGACCAGAATTATTCCGGGCTTAAAAGGCATGTCATATGCAGACAGGCTAAAAGAATTGAATCTGTTCAGTCTTGAACAAAGAAGACTACGTGGCGACCTAATTCAAGCATTCAGAATTCTAAAAGGTATTGACAGTGTCGACCCAAGGGACTTTTTCAGCCTGAAAAAAGAAACAAGGACCAGGGGTCACAAATGGAGTTTAGAAAAAGGGGCATTCAGAACAGAAAATAGGAGACACTTTTTTACACAGAGAATTGTGAGGGTCTGGAATCAACTCCCCAGTAATGTTGTTGAAGCTGACACCCTGGGATCCTTCAAGAAGCTGCTTGATGAGATTTTGGGATCAATAAGCTACTAACAACCAAACGAGCAAGATGGGCCGAATGGCCTCCTCTCGTTTGTAAACTTTCTTATGTTCTTATGTTCTTATGTAAAAAAGCAACAAATTAAAATTTCATTTGCTTGTCTCGTTCTTCTTTGCTGAACCTGTGCGCACCAACGACGCAGTATGCTTTTATTAAAGACAGTTATTTTATTTATTTATTTTATCCTCCTTACTTTATTTTCCCTCTGTCATTTTGTCCGTGATTTTGAACGCCTTGACTGTGACTGCTCCGTGATTTACGTCCACATTTTCTGTGACAAACTCCTAGCCCTTTTTTGTTTAATGGCTGCCATTTCAAACTGTTAATTTACTGTTAATTCCAGAACCACCTGACGTAGTTCTTAAATATGACTGGATATTGTTTGGATTAAAGGCAATTTGTATCATTTGTGAGTTCTGCCTTGGTCAACCTGTTCGTTGTATCGTGTAACAGGTCAAATCCATCGCGGTGACGTCACAGAAATACGTTGCTACAATTTATGTTGCCAGTGCATTGACTCGTGTAACAAGTCCTTAATGCATGTTTTTTACACATAGAATTCATTATTGTAATGCACAGTATTCTGGTGTCCAAAAACGTGTGGTATCCCGTTTGCAGCTTGTTCAGAATACCGCCCCTAGAATTCTGACTAAAACCAGGAAAAGTGAACATATTACCCTGGTTTTGGCCTCTTTACACTGGCTCCCTTTGCAGTATAGAATTGGTTTTAAGATTTAGCTGTTAAGGTACAGACACTGAATGGATTAGCACCAAGTTATTTGCAGGAGTTACTGACCTGAGATCACAGGATGCGGGGCTGCTGGTTTTTCCTAGGGTGAATAAAAGCAACATGGGTGATAGGGTTTTTCTTGTAGAGCTCTTAAATTATGGAATGCTCTACTTTCATTTGTCAGGGAAGCTGAGACTATTGCAATTTTTTGGTCTGCATTTTTTGGTCTGCAAGGGACCTATTTTAATATAATACAAATGAGCCCCACCTACAATTTGTCCATGCATATAATTAAGGCTTGATACGTTTTAAAATGCATGGCTAATGAGCGGCGGATTGCATTTTGGTGGCAATAACCCGGCCATAATTTGCCAAAAGTGGTATACAGGGCAATTTTAAGGCCACCGTAAACTCGACGCTATGGCCTTAATGTCGTCAAAAACCCTAAGTGTTTTATTTGACACATGGCTGAAATTGGGAACACTGTTTAGTTAACTCATTTTCAAGCCAGCCAGAGTAAAAATAATTATTTAAAAATATTTTTAAAGTAAACCAGAGTGACCATTTATTATACACCAGATTTTACAACCATTTATTTTAAACTCCCTCACTTCAGCAATTCCCCACAAAAGCTCAGGAGAACTAAACATCCTCTGCCCCCATGTCCAGACCAATGGCCTCTTTACATCCAGGAGCTGAACAGTGAATGTTGGTAAGCTTCTGACCTCTTGCGGACAAAGGCCAGCCCTACATGTGTCTGCTTCAGCTCACCAACGTCTGGCCAGTAGGGTTCACTGGAGTGATGGTTGGTCTTCTAACACAGGGGAGTGCCTGAGCGAATGTGATGCTTCCTGTAGAATCCCCAGCAAAGACCAATGAATTTACACAGCCAGGACACAAACCTGTCCTTCCTGACTGCATTCTCACCCTGTACACCACGCAGTCATACCTTTACCAGGTGAGACCTTTGAAGACAATTGCAAAACTATATTGACACTCACTCGTTCAGGGGATTGGCTCCAGGTACCCTGTTAAAAATGGCACTAATACAGAACTCATTGGTGGTGCAGGACAAAAGGCCAACACAATATTTAGTGCACTTGCTGTCCTTTAAAACTGGAGTGTTTAAATTAGTGTGGACATTGTACTACAGACAACCATGCACAATTTGTTAATATTTATTAAAATCCAGGTTGAAAATTGAGCTTTTGCAATCATAGGTATTAGTCCTATATTACTACTTATATAAAAATCATTTATGATGGACTGTGTGACTAATATTACACATGAAAAATTGCAGATCAAAATTGAACAGGCTTGCAGGAGAAGGCAGCAAGAGCGGAATCTTTGTCAAATAAGTGGACAGCATAGTTATGTGTTTCCTCTCCTAGCAGCATTATATTCAATTTCAAATCTGCTCGCCTTGATGAAGGTCATATAATGAAGCAGCTTAATGTGTTTATAGAAACTACAAATCATTTTCCATTAAAATATCTTCCTTGCCTCTTCTGCATTGCCTTTCTGACATGGTCATGACTTTAGTGGTTACTTATACGGACTAATAAAAGTGCAATGTCATACTGCAGGACAGCATATTTTAGGCCAAGACGGTTAGAGTATCATACCTATGACCTGTGTACTGGAACCGTCTACTATGAACCTTCCAGATTGGGGGGGGGGGGGGTATGTAAATCTGTCAGAATATGATGTAGCTCAGTGGTGCTCAACTCTGGCCCTTGAGATTTCTTCCAGTCCTGGTCTTTATTCCAACCAGGTCCTAAAGTATTTAACTGTCTCTTAGCATCTTCCATTAAACACATTAAAACCTGCTTGGAATAAAAGCTTAGACCAGATTTTATCTCATCATGTCTCATGTATTCAGCATAATACCCACGCATTGTCTCTCGCACACAGACCTGCTTATCTCACTGTGGCAGTGTGCCCACACCTTGTGTGTATTTTATTATTTCTGTATGTATTCGTTTGTTGTTATTATTGTGTTTTATGTGCGGGCAGTCGAGCACCACCCTTCTTTTTGGTTTGCTGTTTGAGACCGGTGAAAATCTGGTCTTGCAATATGTAGTCGTGGAGAAGGTGTTAAAACCCCTTCCCTATAACTCTGGGAATGTGGCTGGAGCCTTAATAGGGTAATTTATTAATAGGTAATTAAGGCTCCAGCCATGAATATAAAAGACCCACTCTCAGCTCAGAAGACGGAGAGTGTAGGAGGTGAGACGTTAATCTAGATGATTGGAAAGAACAGTTGGTAAAATCAAGAATATACTTGTTTAGGTTTGTGTTTGTTTTGTTTTGGCCAGAGTGCCCCCTTTGCTTTGTTTTGTGTGTGTTCTTTTTGTTTCCACTGTTTATTTCATTTGATTATTAAACATGAGCGCAGCAGCTCTGTTATTTCCCATACAAACTTTGTTATTGTTTTATTTCCTGGTCCATGATGTCACCACCCACATGCCACACAAAACCCTCTGTCACACTCACTCGAAAATTACAATCTTGGTCTGAACAAAAACTAATATATGTTTATAATTAACATTGAATCTGAACAAAACTTATATATATATATTAAATTACAAGTGCAATGTACCAATTACTTGTTTTTTTTAATATGAAATACAATGGAGGATCAAGAGTATTCAAGCCTGTATAACAACACACAGCCTCTGCCTTGGTCAGCAGTGGATGCTGCACTTGCTTCTCTTTGAACTGTACATTTCCTATCAGCACAGCATCCTGCAGAGGAAATCTGTGTCACATCAGCTTACCTTTTATCAGCTATTGATCCTGTTAATAATAAGGGATATGAACTGATTTTGATGCATTCCTTTACAATTTTCGTTGGTATATGTATAATGAGACATTTCCCATAACACAGGTAAATGTACACCCCTGTTCTTCCAAAAATGGGTCTTTGACTGTAGCATTTCTACTGTCCCTTAAAAGTGTACAGTGGTATAAACTTCTTAATAAAGTGCCGTGAGGCTGATGTGTGAATTCATTGAATGGTTTACTACCTTTACTCCATAGACAAGCACTTGTTTCACTCCCCAGGTGTGCACCGCCTTCAAACAACTGTAGCAATGTACTGAACATTATTACAATACAAAATTAAAAGAGCTAACTGTGCACTGTGGGCACTTTTCAGATAGTATATGTCATATTCTAGCATAAGAAACATCACAAGCCACATATATTATTCACCAGTAATCTATAGTATGCAAATCATAAGATTATGTATTACACTGTAAACTAACACTGCAATTCACTACCTCATGATCATATTATCCTGTATTTTATTCAAGGTAAGTCACGTCTTACAAAGCTGATTCAAAAGATCATGTGAATGTACATTCAAACAAATAGCTTTTATTATGTATTATTGGTCTTAATAATCAGCACAGAAGAAAAAATAATGAGCAGTGTCATGCATTATTAGAAAGCTTTTAATCTGTGCTGTACACATTTCACATTTGAATGCATCTGCTTTATAAATACCAATCAGCTTAATGATTGGTTTTGGAAATATAGTTTGATCAGTATTTCGTGTTGTTTATTCTGTCAGGTTATGCTGGACCAGTCTGCAGCCAGGCACACATACGCATACACGCATACACACATACACACACACACACACACACACACACACACACACACAAAATAATCATATGAAGTGAAAAGATGAAACTTTTGTTAGTTACTATGCATAGACCAATTTTGATCTGGGTTGTATTTAGAAAATAAAACATTATTTAAGGTCTGGAACAAGGAGCAGTGATCCGAGTGAAGCAGCAAAGAAACCTGTGCTCAAGCAAAAATGATGCAGTCTCCTCAACTGAAAACAACTGTATTGTAATTTGAGAAAAAACATACTTACTGCCCAACAATAAGAACACAAAAGCACCTGCATTCAAAAGGACATTGTGTAGCCTGCAGTCTTAATGCAATTATCCTTAAGCTGCTTGGATTTCTTCTGTGAGCAGTTCAGTTTATTTTATTGAGTAAGGTACTTTTATTTACGGTGCTTGTATTAAAGACCTGAAATGAACTAGGTTGGTCTGTTTACTGTTTCTGCTTTCTAGTGGTACAGTTGTTTAATTAAAGTGTGAGAGCTTTATTCATAGAGTAGCTTAAACTACAGAGTCATAGTAATGGGCTATAATAACCCCACATACTAAACAAGAACTTTGCAAGTGTTTTTAGTGGCTGGCGGAAGTCATATTCTGGACAGCTGGTGTGCATTGGATTCATTTTGTGTAAGATGTAAATAGGTAATGCATTTTGTGTAAGATGTAAATAGGTAATGCATTTTGTGTAAGATGTGAATGGGTAATGCATTTTGTATAAGGTATGAATGGGCAATGTCACTCTTTGTGTTCTACCCTGGACACCCTGGATACAAGATGTTCAGTTTAAATGGAAACATTCTGGTGAAATTTTCAAATAGCAAAGGCCATGTTCCCAGTCTGGCTGAGAAAGGAACCATCAGCTCTCACTGAAGAGCATTCTGTTAATGAGGTGCTCTCAAAGAGCAAGGCATCGCCAGCACAATCCCAGCTAATTACAATTTCCAAGTTCACTTAATTAGTAAAGCATTCTTTTCTCTATTCGCTGGAGATTCTGGGCCAGCGCTCATCTGCCTGTCATTCTGTGAAGCAGCTATTCCAATTCTTTAACCCTGCATGTCTTGAATAGTACTGGGTAATACACTGGGATGAATTAGTGCTTGTTAAAGATACGATGGTTCAAGTTCCAAGAGGGATACATAGTCTGACGGTCATGTAAAATATTGCTCTTTGATTTTACATGACTGTAGATGTTTGAGGATAGCTTAATGAAAAGCTATATGCTAGCTTATTTACTTCTCTTTGAATTAAGTTATACCCTGCATTTGAAGGGTTTTCATTATTGAAAAGATTTTGCAACCTCCAGACTGCCTGTGTGAACATGATGTGCCAGCATTTCAGCAAACACCTCTTTATTAGAGTTGAGGCTGTGAAACGCGTGGGAAAGCAGTGAAATGGTTCATTAGCACAGATAATTGAGCATTTTACTGTATATTAAATTCCCTTTGCTCACCTTTTAAAAGGTATTGTCCTGTATTCACTCTCTTTTTTTTACTGCAACACATTTTACACTAAAATATAACTGGTGTAGTTTTACCACTTTTATCAATAGTTTAGCAACAACAAACAATTCAATGTATAATGTGCCTTTGCATGTACAAGGATGAAAGCATTCTTCTAAAACAAAGCCCCTCCCTTCAAACCTGCCTGTACTACCCCAAATCAAAACGATGCTCTGCTGTGACTACATGCAGCAACTGAAGTAAAAAATGAAAAACACTTTTTACATTGTAGACATATTTTGCAAAACTGCTAATATAGTATGAAAGCACATATATTAAATAGATCAGTATAAGACACAGAATACGGTTCGTGATCACAGAAACACATACCTGCAATGGGGTTTACTTGGTCAGCCTGCATTTTCTTTTAAGTTTTTACCCAGCCCCACTTCAGTGAGCCAGCAAAGTAAGAACCCTAAGGATACCGTGCTAGAAACACTCTAGTAAGATCATAGTCCTCCCCCCACCGCTCCTGCAGCCACAACTACAGTACCTATCTGTCTCACTTGTCCTGCTATGACTGTCTCTCACATCTCATCTCTGTTATTCTGTCCTCTAACTCCCGTCCTGGTACTCTCCTGCCTAGACTACTGCAACTCCCTCTTGGCATTGCCTTGCTCTTACCTTACCTGTTGGTAAGGCAATTTTATGTTTGCCTGTGACAAAGTGCCCGCCCCTGTGTATGTTATCTGTTATGTGTTGCGTGTGGTGTGTTTAAATGTTGGTGTATAGACATTGGTACACGGGATATAAACGGGTCTGTGTAACACGAATGTTTAAAAATGTATATGTGTATTTAGGCACGAGGATTGCACAGCACTTCACGTGCAAGTAAAATGTAGTAATATGTGAGCATGGGGAATTGCACTTTTTAATTCACGTTCTGGGATTCAAGTGAATAATTAATTGGTAATTGAATCCCAGCACAACAGTATATATACATGCACGTTGTCACATACTGGGTGGGGTGTTTGAGGGTGGAGAACGGGAGAGGTAATTGTAAATATAGATTTCAATTGTTTGTGTAGCGTTCGTCCAATCTGTGTTTTGTCCGTGTCTATTCGTTTTGTTTGTTTGTTTATTTTGGCGCGAAGTGCCGTGTCCTGTCTTTTGTTTGTTAAACCCTTTTATTTTACAATAAACTGGCGCCAGCCAGCGCCATCATCATTTCATTTCATCCGTCCTGTGTTTTGTGTATTTCATTCCTTTTCCTGGTTCTGACGCCGCCCACTTCGGCCGTCTCTGTGACATTGCCATAAACATTTCTATCTTTATTTGAAGAGAGAAGTAGATAATGCTTTTGATGAAGATCCCCTTGTGTGAATTACAGAGTACTATCAGTTTGTATATGCACTAATATAAACTCACTTCATAACAATTCATATAAGCCCTTGAGTTTTAAAATTTCAAGCAATGTGTGATTGACTATTTGGATTCTTGCCGCAGTACTAACATTTTGTTTTAAATATTCCTCAATCACAGGTATGCCTCATCAGAAGAAAAGGAAAGCAATCTATGGGGTCTGTTACAGTAAAACAAATGAAAGAAAACAAAACCAGAATGTTACCTTAATACAGTGACACCCGTCTACTGAGGCCAGTCAAGAGTCCATCACAATGTGGCCATAATAGTGGGGTGGCTTAATATTGAAGGTCTATTAACAATGAAGTCAATAGTATTGGGACTGTATAAATATGACATTAATTGCAGGTGACCTTTGTAAGGGGGCATTTAATCTAGCCTTCACTGTATAGGGTTAATAATGGGGCATACTATTAGAAGCTAGCCAAAGTCAGTGACAAAGTATAACAGAATGAACATGCAAGAATGCAAAATTAAGAAGCAAAAAGTTGAAACTTGCCCACCAAATACTTATTTGAAACAGCTTTCATGTTTGTTGGTTTCTTTTGTCTTGCGAGTTTCCAGAGCTTCTTTGAATCTTTTTGTGCTGACTGAGAAGCTGAAGTCCTGCACTAAGCAGGATCCAGTCTTTTTAGTGATCATCTCTTTTATTATAAATTGTGGTTCACTGTGGGATTTGGAAAAGCTTTATCCTTCAAAAAAAGGCAGCAGGTTGCACTGCTTATAAGGAAAACTTCCAGTTTGTTTCATTAAAAGAAGGATTGTGAATTTTGGGTGTTCTCCTAAAGACCCAATGGGCCTTTATGGGAACAAGAAAATATGTTTTCAGGAGTATAAGAACTGTATGCAACTATACAAATCATTCAAATATACAAACTGCTGCACCTACAGTAAAAGGATGAGTTCCACATGCTTAGCCTTGTTTGATATCAATGTATGATCTGTTTTAATAATAACAATTGTATATCGAATACGGTAGATGAAGCTGTATGATACAAGCCCAGAGGGCTGGCAGCATTGCGCTTATGATAACTTCAGTTTGTTTTGCAGTACAGAAGGGATGTGAATAGTTCTGGGTGTTCTAAGGCACCGAAGAACAACAGTGTTTCTGCCGGCCTCACCCCCTGTCCGAGTCTGACCCATAAAAAAATATTCAGCGAAAAAAGGCACTTTACAGAGCATTAAAAAAGGACCAAAAAGAAAGTACACAGAAAGAGTACACAGAACTGCAAATGCAAGTCAAAAAGGAAGTTAGAAAGGCCAAGAGAGAAATAGAAATGAACATTGCTAAGGGAGCTAAAACCAATTCCAAAATGTTTTTCCAATATTACAACAGCAAGAGAACATTCAAAGAGGAGATTAAATGTTTAAGAGATACAAATGGCAAAATCGTAGATGAAGAAAAAAAAATAGCAAATATGTTAAATGATTACTTTTCACAAGTTTTTACAAAGGAAGATAATGACAACATGCCCCACATGTCATCCAGTTCCTATCCAGTTTTAAATAACTTTAGCATAACTGAGGCAGAAGTGTTAAAGGGACTAGGAGCTCTTAAAATAAACAAATCCCCTGGGCCGGATGAGATCCTCCCAGTAGTACTCAAAGAAATGAAAGAAGTAATTTACAAACCGCTAACCAAGATCATGCAGCAGTCTCTTGACACAGGGGTGGTACCGACAGACTGGAAAATTGCAAACGTAATACCGATCCACAAAAAGGGAAACAAAACTGAACCAGGTAACTACAGACCAGTAAGCCTGACTTCTATTATATGCAAAACTTATGGAAACTATAATAAAATCCAAAATGGAAAATTACCTATATGGTAACAGGGTCCTGGGAGACAGTCAACATGGTTTTAGAAAAGGGAGATCGTGTCTAACTAACTTGCTTGATTTTTTTGAGGATGCAACATCGATAATGGATAATTGCAAAGCATATGACATGGTTTATTTAGATTTCCAGAAAGCTTTTGACAAAGTCCTGCACAAAAGATTAATTCTCAAACTGAACGCAGTTGGGATTCAAGGAAACACATGTACATGGATTAGGGAGTGGTTAACATGTAGAAAACAGAAAGTACTGATTAGAGGAAAAACCTCAGAATGGAGTGTGGTAACCAGTGGTGTACCACAGGGATCAGTATTAGGTCCTCTGCTATTCCTAATCTACATTAATGATTTAGATTCTGGTATAGTAAACAAACTTGTTAAATTTGCAGACGACACAAAAGTAGGAGGAGTGGCAAACACTGTTGCAGCAGCAAAGGTCATTCAAAATGATCTAGACAAGATTCAGAACTGGGCAGACACATGGCAAATGACATTTAATAGAGAAAAGTGTAAGGTACTGCACGCAGGAAATAAAAATGTACATTATAAATATCATATGGGAGATATTGAAATTGGAGAAGGAATCTATGAAAAAGACCTAGGAGTTTTTGTTGACTCAGAAATGTCTTCATCTAGACAATGTGGGGAAGCTATAAAAAAGGCCAACAAGATGCTCGGATACATTGTGAAAAGTGTTGAATTTAAATCAAGGGAAGTAATGTTAAAACTGTACAATGCACTTGTAAGACCTCATCTTGAATATTGTGTGCAGTTCTGGTCACCTCGCTATAAAAAAGATATTGCTGCTCTAGAAAGAGTGCAAAGAAGAGCGACCAGAATTATTCCGGGCTTAAAAGGCATGTCATATGCAGACAGGCTAAAAGAATTGAATCTGTTCAGTCTTGAACAAAGAAGACTACGTGGCGACCTAATTCAAGCATTCAAAATTCTAAAAGGTATTGACAGTGTCGACCCAAGGGACTTTTTCAGCCTGAAAAAAGAAACAAGGACCAGGGGTCACAAATGGAGTTTAGAAAAAGGGGCATTCAGAACAGAAAATAGGAGACACTTTTTTACACAGAGAATTGTGAGGGTCTGGAATCAACTCCCCAGTAATGTTGTTGAAGCTGACACCCTGGGATCCTTCAAGAAGCTGCTTGATGAGATTTTGGGATCAATAAGCTACTAACAACCAAACGAGCAAGATGGGCCGAATGGCCTCCTCTCATTTGTAAACTTTCTTATGTTTATGTTCTTATTACTTTTTGCTTGCACGTGAAGTGCTGTGTAATCCTCGTGCCTAAATACAAATATACATTTTAAACACTTGTGTTACACAGACCTGTTTATATCTTGTGTACCAATGACTATACACCAACATTAACACACAACATATAACACACAAAAAAAAAACACAGGGGCGGGCACTTTGCCACACTTGTCCACTGCAATTTTTCTGTATCATTGTTCTTTAAACCTGGCCTTAAGAGGGGGAAACAGCCTCTTAAGCTGTCAATAAGATCATATCAAGTTGTACTGCTCCCATTCAGGCCTGAATTTATCATCCTGGTACCTCATGCACTGAGGTCATTTTAGATAAAAAATAAATAAATAAAATAAATAAATAAATAAAATCTCCTACTTTGCCTAAGTTTCAGAGTGCTGTAATTGTAACAGCAGTGCCACTCCATTCTATATTAATGGTTTACTCAATTCTCAGACTACATAAGAGACATAATCATGTGTTGCTTGAAAATGTTTCTGAGAATTAAGCAACAGTTTCCTTCCGTATACTGGGGGATACAATTTAAGAGATCTTCAAATCGGATCAGATGTCTGAATGTACAGTCCTTCATTTGAGGCCTCTTCATTACAGTACTCCCAAAAAGTCCAACTGCTGTCATGATCTTACATGAGGAAACAGTTTTTAGGACTACAAGGTACCAGAAGGTATAACTCAGAACATCAAAACTACTCAATTTAGATACACTGAAAATTACACATGGAACTGCATACAGTAAATAGTTAACTATTTCATCCATTTACACTATAGCCATATCTAAACATCTAAAACCCATCTAGACCCCTTAGTTGCCTTTGAAAATGTACCCCAGTATATTTGTGTGCAACTTGCTTATCTGAACAACAGAAGAGCAAATTCTTTATGAAATGTGTCATGTACTTAAGGACACTTGGTGAAGTTGTTCAGATGAGAAATAATAATAATAAAAAAAAATCTTTATTTTTATATAGCACCTTTTATAGTGGACCACCAACACAAAGTGCTTTACAGAGGTAGGTTGTGAACTTTGCATTGCATGCAGAGTCACTTGTAATAGGGCACTGATTTAATATCTCATCCTCAGGATGAAGCACCGGGAGGTTAAGTAACTTGCTTAACGTCACACAGTGAGTCAGTCAGTGGCAGAGGTGAGATTTGAACTGGTGATCTTCTAAATGTTCGGTACCTGAAACCATTGGTGACCTGTGTCCTCCTAAGGATTCTACGATGTACTGAAAAGTCAACTGTTTACATAATAGATTACATTGATTGATGATGCATTGGTTGACGAAACAGTTGTCAACACCCGGGCCCGGTCTTGACAAAAAGTAGAAGGGCCTGCCCCACGGGGTCTACCGAGTGGGTGTGCTGTACCCACATTTATTTAGTGTGTTGGATAAACCTATTACCTTGTGTGGAAGTGATAGAACTTGTGGTGTGTGTGTGTGTGTGTGTGTGTGTGTGTGTGTGTGTGTGTGTGTGTGTGTGTGGATTATTAACAACATTTGGATAATAACAACACCCTCAATGTCTTAAATATGTGGGTGGATTATTTACTGCTTTTGGATAATAACGGCATCCTGAATAACTTGGTCATTACTACCTGTAACTACTACCCACAACAAATCCAAAAGCATTTAATTAAATTGTCAAATATTTAATCCATTTACTTACATATCCATATCCATTACATATTACATAAGATTGTGCTTTGTCTGTTCTTCTAATAAAAAACACAATTTCTCTCTGAGCAGCTGTTAATACTGACTCCCACCCCTAGAACTCTTTTTTTCAGTATTGTAAAAAAAAAAAAAAAAAAAACAAAAAAAAAAAACAAAAACAACTAATTTTTAATGGAGGATGTGTTCTAGAATAACCCACTGCAACCCCTACTAATTTACCCTCTGTGATTCGCTCGGCAAGAACCGAACTGCTCTTTGCTGAAAAGAAATGGAAGAGAACAAAATCTCTGCTGCCTTATACCTCTACCACTCCCTCCTCTCCTCCTTCTCTTCTACTCTCTCCTCTGCTAGATTCTTCTATCTCCAATCTATTATCCAATCATCCACTAACAACCCCAGGAAACTATTCTCTACCCTCTCTTCTCTCCTCAATCCTCCCCTCCTCCTCCCTCCTCATCTCCTCTGATGACTTTGCCTCTTCTAAAATTTCTGATATCCACAAACTCTTTAACACCCCATCCCGATCCAACTTCAACATCCTCTGTCTCCCCTCCTTCACCCTCCTTCTCCTCCTTCTATCCCTTCCCAGACTCTGACCTTTCCTCCCTCCTCCAGGGCCTCTGCCTGTGCTGCCTCTCTCTCCTCTGTCCAAATTCTCCTTGATCTCTCTGCTGCCTTTGACACTGTCGATCACTCTGTTCTCCTATCCTCTCTCGCTGACCTGGGAATCTTTGGAAATCTATGCCCTGGTTCTCCTCCTTCCTCCCTGACCCCACCTACCAGCACAGGAGTCCCCCAGGGATCAGTCTTGTGTCCTCTCCTGTTCTCTCACTACATCCGATCCCTGTTCCCCCTCATCGCATCCTATGGTTTCTCATACCATTTATATGCTGATGATGCTCAGATCTTCCTCTCCTTCCCCCTCTCTGACCCTCCCATCCCCTCCTGCATCTCTTCCTGTCTGTATGCTATCTCATCCTGGATGCACTCGCATCACCTCAAACTCTTTTCTTCCCCTCATCTTGCCCCTCCTCTGATATCTCTATCTCCATCCCTCTGGAATCTACCACACTCTCTCCCTCCTCCTCTGCCAAGAACTTTGGAGTAACTCTGGACCCCTGCCTCTCCTACTCCCAGCACATCTCCACTCTAGCACACACCTGCCTTTTCTTCCTGAGCAACATACGAAAAATCTGACCCTTCCTCACCAACTACTTCACACAACTCCTTGTCTAGGCCCTCCCACCAAGACTACTGAAACTCCCTCCTGGCCGGCCTCCCTCCATCTGCCACCCGTTCGCCCCAGTTCATCCAGAACTTTGCTGCTCGTCGGTGTTCTCTCTGCCTCACTTCTCCCATGCTACTCCACTAGGGACTGCCCAGTCCCTGACAACCTTCTGGCGCTTCCTCAAGACACACCTCTTCAGACAACACCTGAAAACTCAACTCTTCCTGCACTTAATCCAATCTGTAGTATTTTGTATTTCACTTGCACTCATATCTAACATCGACGTAATTATCAACACTGTTATCTGCTTTTGAATTGCCTCTACTGTGTTTTGTATTTGCTCTTATTAGGACTGAAGTCATTGTATTTTGTATCTTGCTCTTAATTGTACTGTAATTCTTGATAAGCCTTTATATTTTTTATACAACTGTAAGTCGCCCTGGGTAAGGGCGTCTGCTAATAAATAAATAATAATAATATTATTATTAGGCTTCCAAGCAGAATGCAGAACCTACGGGAAGCTGACCCTGATGCTAGTAGGTCACATGGTTTGGCAGCCATGCAGAACGATTGAGCTGAAACTTTCCAGGGATCTTATTAAACAAGAGAGCATCAAAAGTTATTGAAATGGTGAGTTTTCGTCAATTCAAGATGGCTGAGGTGGCCCAGATTTGCTTATAACTCCTTAGTGAGTGCAAATAGGGCCATAGTTACTATGGAACACTTATAGCAACCCATGTTTGCTCTATAAAATAATGTTAACCTGTGACCTATAACCATTTCTAACGGTCAAATGGCTTGTTACTCATTAGATAGTGAAGAAAGGGCCATGTTTACTATGGAACACATATTCTAAAGCTTTTCTAGTGCTTTGGAAGCCTTATAGTTGCTGGCTTATTAATAATAATAATAATAATAATAATAATAATAATAATAATAATAATAATAATAATAATAATAAAAGCTGCATAGCTGAACATGATAGTAATATAATCCCATCAATTTAATCTGGAATGCATTGTTAATCGCTATGTCTCATTCTGGGCCTTGAAAGAAAGCCATATTTGGTCAAACAGGAATGTGGATATTTGCTAGTAAAACAATCAATGGACACTTTTGGAAAGTAAAAGATTTTTCAAGAAGGTTAATCAGGTCAGATAATGAACAAATGTCCTATCCAGTCGTTCTAGTAAATGGATAGCATTTGGGTGCCACTGTTCTGCATAAGTGGTTATAAATCTTTACACCTCATCTTATCAGCAGGGGCCAGAATCCATAACAGCATCACACAACACTGCCTGCTAACACTGAATGGAATAAATCAGGAGTGTTAAAGACACAGCCCGTGGGCCGGATCCGGCCCCCGAAGCGATGTCAGCTGGCCCATGGAATATTGTGGAAATATCTTTTTTTTTAATTCAAAAAGGATACAGGTAAAAAAAAAATGTGCAAAAAAAAATCACAAAATATACATTGATACAGATTTTTTTTGTATTTTTTATTTTTTTATTTAACATTCACCAAAAGATAAAGATAAAGAATATTAGTGACTGCTGCTGCTGATTCCTGGTACCTGGGATCTTTGCTTGAACCAGCACATCAACAACTGGAGGAATATCTGGGGTAACGAGTTAAGGCGTGTGTCAGTTAGTTGAGAAGAGAATTTAGATTTATTGATATTTATGATAGAGAAAGCTTGCTGCTTCTCAGGGCACAATATTTCAGCAGCATTTCTTCAAAAACTCCATCAGAAAACGGTTTTGAAGAAACAGCTATTTTGTGAGCGATCACATGGCTTACCTTAACTGCAGCATGACTTATGCTGCAAGCATTAGTAAACTTTGATGATTGCTTTTTCAATGACTGTGCCAGTTCAGAGTATTTATCTTCATGTAACTTTCCTGTATATGTGTCATATTTCTTACCATGGTTTGCTTCAAAGTGTATTTTAATGTTGACTACCACATGTTGCTTATAAATTAAGCACGTTGGCTAAGCTTTCCATTCACGTCCACAAAGAAATACGAAATTCCCCATTTGTCTTGAAACATATTGCATTTTCAGTCCGCCTTTCTCTTCACGGATAAATACATGACACTTGTCACTGCTTGTCACTACTACAAATCAGAACTAAAAACCTTTTTTTCTGGTGTCACTGGTGTGGTAACTTGAACCCGCTGATGCACTGCCAACTCACCCACATGGTCGGCGATTGTCAGAAATCAAAGCAATATCACAATTTGTGTTGCTCATGCAAAGGAACTCACCGGAGGCATGTTTGCACACGTGATCTAAGAGGTGATGGTGAGTGAAATAATCAAAATATGTGCTATTTAGGGAAATGGAAATGTGCTGTGTATGTAAACTACATTTTTTTTTTGTAAATATGATATGTTTGAGTTTCTGGATTCATCTTTGTATTTATACCTTTCACAGAGCCTTTACCAAGCACCAGGGTATCGGATCAGGCCTGCCATACGAAATGAGTTTGACACCCCTGGAATAAGTCGATATGAAATTAGACTGCTCATGAAAATCCAGTATAATTGTTAAACATGTGAATAACATTATAACACAAATACACACAAAAACAAACAAAACAAATCAAATAACCAAATAAAACCAAAAAACAAAAAAAAAAAAAATTATATCTTTATCATTTTTTTATAATTGTTAAGGAAATTTTTTTTTAATGTTTTTTAAAAATTTTAAATTAAACTTTTTTCTACTGTATGAATGTTGTTTTTTATGGCAGAGAAAGAGCTCTGCCTATAATACAGTTCCTATAGGAAGTATTCAACTACCTTGGACGTTTTCACAGTTTGTTGTGTTACAACCTGAAACCTTGATGCATTTAAAACACAAGTTTTTACAAAAGAAGATACTGACAACATGCCCCACATGTCATCCAGTTCCTATCCAGTTTTAAATAACTTTAGCATAACTGAGGCAGAAGTGTTAAAGGGACTAGGAGCTCTTAAAATAAACAAATCCCCTGGGCCGGATGAGATCCTCCCAGTAGTACTCAAAGAAATGAAAGAAGTAATTTACAAACCGCTAACCAAGATCATGCAGCAGTCTCTTGACACAGGGGTGGTACCGACAGACTGGAAAATTGCAAACGTAATACCGATCCACAAAAAGGGAAACAAAACTGAACCAGGTAACTACAGACCAGTAAGCCTGACTTCTATTATATGCAAACTTATGGAAACTATAATAAGATCCAAAATGGAAAATTACCTATATGGTAACAGGGTCCTGGGAGACAGTCAACATGGTTTTAGGAAAGGGAGATCGTGTCTAACTAACTTGCTTGATTTTTTTGAGGATGCAACATCGATAATGGATAATTGCAAAGCATATGACATGGTTTATTTAGATTTCCAGAAAGCTTTTGACAAAGTCCCGCACAAAAGATTAATTCTCAAACTGAACGCAGTTGGGATTCAAGGAAACACATGTACATGGATTAGGGAGTGGTTAACATGTAGAAAACAGAAAGTACTTATTAGAGGAAAAACCTCAGAATGGAGTGTGGTAACCAGTGGTGTACCATAGGGATCAATATTAGGTCCTCTGCTATTCCTAATCTACATTAATGATTTAGATTCTGGTATAGTAAGCAAACTTGTTAAATTTGCAGACGACACAAAAGTAGGAGGAGTGGCAAACACTGTTGCAGCAGCAAAGGTCATTCAAAATGATCTAGACAAGATTCAGAACTGGGCAGACACATGGCAAATGACATTTAATAGAGAAAAGTGTAAGGTACTGCACACAGGAAATAAAAATGTACATTATAAATATCATATGGGAGATATTGAAATTGGAGAAGGAATCTATGAAAAAGACCTAGGAGTTTTTGTTGACTCAGAAATGTCTTCATCTAGACAATGTGGGGAAGCTATAAAAAAGGCTAACAAGATGCTCGGATACATTGTGAAAAGTGTTGAATTTAAATCAAGGGAAGTAATGTTAAAACTGTACAATGCACTAGTAAGACCTCATCTTGAATATTGTGTTCAGTTCTGGTCACCTCGCTATAAAAAAGATATTGCTGCTCTAGAAAGAGTGCAAAGAAGAGCAAACAGAATTATTCCGGGCTTAAAAGGCATGTCAAATGCAGACAGGCTAAAAGAATTGAATCTGTTCAGTCTTGAACAAAGAAGACTACGTGGCGACCTAATTCAAGCATTCAAAATTCTAAAAGGTATTGACAGTGTCGACCCAAGGGACTTTTTTCAGCCTGAAAAAAGAAACAAGGACCAGGGGTCACAAATGGAGATTAGACAAATGGGCATTCAGAACAGAAAATAGGAGGCACTTTTTTACACAGAGAATTGTGAGGGTCTGGAATCAACTCCCCAGTAATGTTGTTGAAGCTGACACCCTGGGATCCTTCAAGAATCTGCTTGATGAGATTTTGGGATCAATAAGCTACTAACAACCAAACAAGCAAGATGGGCTGAATGGCCTCCTCTTGTTTGTAAACTTTCTTATGTTCTTCTTATGTTCTTAAATGGGATTTTTTTCCTTTTATTTACACAACCTACTCAACACTTTCAATGTGTGAAAAAATGGGGTAGAGCGGGGAAACTAATTAAAAATAAAAATCTGAAAAACCCTTAATTTGATAAGTATTCACCCCCTTTGCTATGACACTCCTAAATAAGCTCAGGCGCAAACAATTGCCTTCAGAATTCACAGAGTAAGTTAACTGGAGTCCATCTGTGTGCAATAAAAGTGGTTCACATGATTTCAGATTAAATACACCTGTCTCTGTAAAGTCTCACAGTTGGGTAGTGCATTCAAAGCAAAGATACTACCTTGAAGACCAAGAAGCTTACAAAACAACTCTGGGATAATGTTGTGGAAAGGCAGAGATCAGGGGAGTCTTCTTTGGTATAAAAATATTTCAAAGGCATTGAATATCCCTAGGAGCACAGTGCATTGTTCAAGTTCCGAGATCTTGTTAGCCTTTTTTAAGAAGTGGAAGCATATGATATTTATAATGTATACGGCACCACCTAGAATCTGTTTAGAGCAGGCCTTCCTCCCAAACAGAGCAGCCCGGTAAGAAGGGCATTGGACAGAGAAGCCACCATGAGGCCAATGACAACTCTGAAAGACAGCGTTCCATGGCTGAAATGGGAGAAACTGTCCATCTGTCAACAATAGCTGAGGTACTCCACAAATCTAGCCTGTATGGATAGTGGCAAGAAGAAAGCCATTTCTGAAAAAAAAAGCCCATGTAAAATCCTGATGGGAATTTGCAAAAAGACATGTGGGAGACTCTGAAAAGATGTGGCAAAAGATTTTGTGGTCCGATGAAACAAAAATTG
Organism: Polyodon spathula; assembly: GCF_017654505.1. Taxonomy (NCBI): domain Eukaryota; kingdom Metazoa; phylum Chordata; class Actinopteri; order Acipenseriformes; family Polyodontidae; genus Polyodon; species Polyodon spathula. The sequence goes on from NC_054550.1 coordinate 16,041,550, forward strand.
AACTATTTAGCCTTAATGCAAAGTGTTATGTCTGGAGCAAGCCCAAAATAGCACATCACCCAGGTAACACCATCCCTACTGTGAAGCATGGGACGGAGATTCACCTTTCAGCAGGACAGTGACACACAGCCAAAGCGACATGGAGAGGCTTAAAAACAAGAAAGTGAATGTCGTAGAGTGGCCCAGTCAAAGTCCAGACTTGAATCTGATTGAGAATCTATGGCAAGACTTGAAGCTTGATACCCACAAATATCATATTCGTCCCCATCATTGTCCACCAACAATTCCCATTCCATTTTGACAGAGCTTGATCAATTTTGCTAAGAAGAATGGGTGAATAGTGCACGATCCAGATGTGCAAACCTTGTAGAGACTTACCCCAAAAGACTCACAGCTGTAATTGCTGCCAAAGGTGGTTCTACCAAGTATTGACTCAGGGGGGTGAATACTTATCTAAACAAGACATTTCAGTTTTTATTTTTTATTTTTCATTAACTGTTCACAATAAAAATACTACCGGGTCGTCTCTGTTTGAGTAGGTTGTGTAAATCAAAGGCAAAAAAAATCCAATTTAAATGCATCAAGATTTCAGGTTGTAACACAACAAACTGTGAAAATATCCAAAGGGGGTGAATACTTCCTATAGGCACTGCCATGTGTGACATTTATGCAAATCCTGGATACAAATGTATTCTCGGATGTGTTTTTGTGATAGTTTTTTTCTGCAGCTGTCAACCAGCTTTCAAACTGCTTCTAAACTGCTCAGTCACTTTTCCACGCCTGTACTTCTCCCACTCGCTGTCGCGGGAGTGTAGTTGTTCACTTATACGCACCACCCAGAGACACACGTTAAGAATACCGTTACTTATATAACACAACAAACTTTGGCAAAAGAAATGGTTGCGATAATACCGTATTCTGATCGTTAAGAAGTGGAATGTATACGGCATCACCCAGAATCTGCTTAGAGCAGTCCTTCCCAAACTGAGCAGTTAGAAGGGCATTGGTCAGCAACCATTTTTATGTGTGACATGCTTGAAAAACAATTGTATTGTGATTTGTTCTTTAAAAATTCTGTTAAAAAGAGCTATATAAATGCAATATTTCAATGTGCCAAAGTTGGTTCTACCAAGTATTGACAACAAACTGTGAAAATGGTTTACACTATGCTGTATGTGTGACATGCTATACAAATGTATTGTGATTTGTTCTTTTTTTCTGCTTAGGTACTTTACGGTACATTTGTATAAAAAGAGCTATATAAATGCAATAAATAAATAAATCAAATGGTTTCACTATGCTCCATTACATTTTAATTTGCTTTTACTATGGTAAACTTTTATAAGAGTAGTTGGGATAATGCCCCTCTGTTTTTATTCATAAACCCAAACTCAGCAGCTTTTAGGATTCTTACTAAATTAAAGGGTCTCATACTATTCTATTACTGCTTGGACGTGTTATGGATGCAGAGGCAGATGTTAATGGGAGGACAGACTACTGAGCTGAGTGTTGGAAAACTAGTCCCTGAACCAGGTAGTGCTCCTTTTTACCAGCAAGCTGGAAACCTGTGGTAATACATCAGCATTCAGTATGGGATGCATGATCACACATACTGTATAAACAAGTCAATAGTCTAACTCTAATCAGTAGACTGGGTCAAGTGCTGCTTCAGGAATTCACTACAGGACCTTGTTTCTGATTAGCGCTAAACAACAGTACACTGTACATCTTGCAAATGGATTATTGGGGGAAATTTAATAATTTTAATGCAAGCCTACTGTATTAATCAATGTTATATCCATAGTTTATTGGTATTTAAAATACATCATATATAACAGTATAGTAGCACAAGGGGATTAAAGCATATGCATTTAAAATTTGTATTTTGGAAAATGCCAGATTCAGGGTCATAATCTAAGAACAGAGTTGCAATATATTTCTCTCTTGAAAATAAAGCCCCTTTTCTGCTCTGTGGTAGAGAAATAAAGAGAGAGTCCCTGTTTTGCAGTATTGTATAGGAAACAGTCTTTCTACAGCACAGGGCAGACTTGTACACAAGAAAAAAGCCTTCATGATAATTTTCACAACAGGTATACAAAGATGGCTTTTTTGAGCCTTTTAGGTGAGCTCTATTCAAACTCTGAAAAGCCAATGAAATGGAAAAAAAAAAAAAAAAAAAAAAAAACTTCTAAAAAGCTGTATGTGAATCTCATGGGTTACTTTTCACAATATCTTCTGATTATAATTAGCAGCTTTTTCTGGAAGTGTTTTCTGAAGTGCAAGCTGTATAGTGTGTTTTATCTGTTCTCCTGCTGGCAGGTCAAAAGATAGGAGGCACATTCCCCTTACACATGGCCTGTGGGAATAGGTTCAATAAATACATGATTATACAAGGAGAAATACATCTGTGGCAGGGCTGAGGCCTTCCCCTGTACATAATATGTTTTTGATTCACTATACATGTGGTTTGATGGGATTTGTTTGATTTTTAAATAAACAAAATGTTTCATTTTGTAAATTAAAGTCTATGCTATATATGGCATTGCTGGGATGTTATACTTTCTTCCTTGCCTGATTGAAGTTTAATGGACAGCACATGACCAGGTGAGAATTGACTAATTGATTATCAATTAACCCTGGTCACCTCCCTTTAAAAAGGGGCTGAAAAAGAATGTTCTGTACTGTCATGAGCTGTGTGTGTGAACTAGGGATGGGACAAATACAGCGGTTCTGAAAATTTTCCTTTAAGGTCTGACGAACAATCACATTTCAGTTGAAAGCCGGTTAAACTTTTAAATCACACAATAAATTCAGAACTACATTTCCCATCATCCTCCTGCTCAGTGGTATCTCAGTTGCATATGTGAGCAGGAGGATGATGGGAAATGTAGTTCTGAGAGGTCCATGCAGGTACATGGGAAGCCATCTTGAGGCAGGGAATGCAATTTAAAAGTTTAAAAAAGTGGTCAAAATGTAAAAAAAAATAAATAAAACAATACACACACCTTTGTAAACAGTTGTAGCAACACATGGGAATATGTAAACAATAACACAATAAAATAAAAAGGTCCTTATGTACCCTTTAAGAGTCTTGTTTCTATGAGGTACTAAGAATCCAGCAGATTGCTTTGGAATACCATTAATGTAAACAGTGAAGGGCTTATTGATGAAAAATACAAGGGCATTGAAAATAAATTGGGTTTCCTCACAGTTCAAATTGACTTTAGACTCCACCCCCACCCCCACCCCCACTACCAGGACTATTTAAAAAATAGGTCCCTGGGAGGCGAAGGTATTCAAACTGTTTTTGTCTTGATGTCAGACTCCCTGCAATGCATACATTGCCATAACCATGAGAGGATCAGGTATTCAAAATGTCTTTATTTTGATGTCAGAGTCCCTGCAATGCACACATTGTCATTAACATGTGAGGAGGAGGAAAACATTAATGCCAATGTTATATGAGAAGGCTCTACTGAATTAAAAATAGGATTTGATATTAAATATGATTGGCAAGCAAAAAATAAACCATGAGATCTTAAGTAAGATGTACAAATGTATTTTAATTTTATATTATATATATATATATATAGGGATGGAGTAGCTGCAGTGGGATTTATTTTATTTCTGAAGCATAATAAAATGAAGGGGCTAATAATATTATTAAGGAGTTAATAATGAGGTTGACTGTTTTTTTTTTTTTTTTAGGTACTTTTGACTTTTCTATATATCCATCCATTATCATTAACTGCTCAATCCTTTACAGGGTTGTGGTGAGCCAGAGCCTGGCCCAGCAGGCAAAGGGTGCAACACAGGACTACACCCTGGATGGGATGCCAGTCCATTGTAGGGCACCACACACACATGGCAATTTAAAGTGACCAATCAACCTGAATAGCATGTCTTTAGACTATGGGAGAAAACCCATGCAAACATGAGGAGAACATACAAACTCCACACGGACAGACCCCTAGGCTGGAATTGAACCCAGGACTGTGGTGCTGTGAGACAGAAGTGCTAACCACTATGCCACCTTGCCGCCCTTTTCTACATACACAACTGTAAAATTATTCCACACAATCAAACTCTCACAAAACAGTTCAAATCACTTCAGCACACAAGCATGCAAGCGTCGCAAAAGAGACAAACGGCGCAACGCCAACTGGAACACCCACAAAACCACCTGATTTCTCATTATCCAATGGCCAAATACAGATACAAAAACGTAACATACAAGAGTTATAGATGGGCTTCTGGGTAGTATAGTTTTGAAAGCAATCCATTATTGTTAATAGGAGAATAACAGCGGTAAAGACAATGTGCACAGTTGAGCCGATTCAATCAGACTGCACATCCTAAAAGCAACACTTGGGCCAATTAGATCATCCCGTGCCAGTTATAGAGTTAAGCATATGATGGCAACAGGAGGTGTGTGGAGGTGTATTTTTCTAAGTGTATGTTCAGGCAGTCAAGAGGGGCCCACCAACCTTAATTTTCCGCTAGTGGGTGGTGGCCTTTGAGGCCATGTGTGTATTTTATATTTATATGTTGCGTGTAGTGTATTAATGCTGGTGTATATCTATTGGTGCATGGGATGTAATGTGGGGTTATGTAGCACTTCAGGTGCAGATTAAAATGTGTATAGTATGTGAGCACGGGATTGCACAAATTAGTTCACGTGCCAAGATTCAAGTGAATGATTAATTAGTACTTGAATCTCGACACAACTGTATATATAGGTGCATGTTTTACTCACTCTGGGTTGTGTGTGTGCGTGAGTGGAGAATGGGAGAGAGAGAGAAAGAAGGAAGAATTTAAATATCAAGTAATTGCTGTAGGTGCTGGCTTTGTGGAGTGCCCGTCCCTGTTTGTTAGTGTCTGTCTGGTTTTGGCCAAAGTGCTATCTTGTTTTGTGTACAGTGTTTTTCTTTTGTTTAACCTTTTTATTTTGTTCATTTATTAAACCACGCAAGCAGTGCTTTCATTCACTCGCAGTGCTGTGTGTTTCTTCTGGGTCTGATGTCACCACTCAGGCCAGCTTGATGCCAATGATTGCATGCCAAATAATTGCTATGCACCTTCTGTTTTTTTGTTTTTTATTTTTTTTTCTTGTACAGGCCCTTAATATGTACATAGCTCCCTAACGCCAGCACTAAGGACTACATAATGGTGTGTGAAGGCTAACCTAGATTAGTAATGTAATAATGTATTGTCACCTGACTTCACATATTCTTATTCATATAAAACACATTGTTAAGCAAATATATGGAATGCCATATTTTAAAAACATGCAGTTCTCCTTCAAAAGTAATAAGCTGGTTGCCAATTCCAGCACAATGCTTTGCTGAATGCTTTCTTTGTGATCATGTCTATGCAGTACATACCAATGGCTTGTTTTATTTACCCAATACAATATACAATGCAATAGGGATGTATAAAGCGGCCTCTGAGAAAACCTCAAATGCTGTATACATGATAATAATAAAAAAATAAATAAATAAATAAAATGCCTTGTCAAACTGGTTTTTAATCTTATTTAAAAAATGGCTCAGATGCTGAGTCTCAGCTTTGTTTCAGCAGAGAATTCCATAAACAGGAAGCCTGTTACCTGAACGCCCTCCTTGCATCTCACAGGTTTTGGATCGAAACCAGGCTGGCCCGAGCACAAACGAACCTGAGTAAGATATGACCCGAATCAGTCAGACCACTGATGAATAATAATCACAGTTAGTCATCATTTCAATAACCTTTAGATTACAAAGACAGCAAGCAAATGAAATGTGTGTTGTGTTGCAATGCACAATTCAAAACTGCTGATAATAATAATAATAATAATAATAATAATAATAATAATAATAATAATAATAATAATAATATATTTATTTATTTATTTATTTTGTATGGCGTCTTTCATTAAAAGAAATCCCAAAGTGCTTTACATTTAAAAAAAAAAAAAAGACATAAAATACATAAATATACACAAAACAGTACAATAAAAACTATGCAGTGCTGTAATCCAATGTATTAAAATGGGTCTTGAGGCATGATTTAAACATAGACACAGACTCAGAGTCCCTGATAAACCTTGAAAGGTAGTTCCAGAGACGAGTGGCCAAATAGCAAAAAGCACGATCTCCCATAGTTCGTCATTTTGTTCTTGGCATGGAAAGGAGATCATTTTTAGCTGACTGCAGTTGCATTGGGGAATGTAACAGCAAAGCCGATCCTTGATGTAAGATGGACCCAGGCTATTCAAGGCCTTGTAGGTAGAAGCATCTTAAAATCAATTCTGTATTTGTCTGGTAACCAGTGGCAATATGCTATAACTGGCATTATACGGTCATGCTTTCTTTTTCTTGTTAAAACTCGAGCAGCAGAATTTTGAATGTATTGCAACCTATTAAGAACATTAGTGGAAGCACCCACAAACAAGGCATTGCACCAGTTAATTCTGATGAAATGAAGGCA